>NC_132931.1:8810924-9063191 GCF_047675955.1 Chlorocebus sabaeus | reverse complement strand
CCCCCTTCCTTCCTTCCTTCCTCCCTCCCTCCCTCTCTCCCTTTCTTTTTTTTTTTTTTCCTAGAGATAGGGGCCTCACTCTGTTGCCCAGGCTGGAGTGCAGTGGTGTGATCACAGCTCACTGCAGCCTCCCAGGCTCAAGCGATTCTCCAGCCTCAGCCTCTCGAGTAGCTGAGACTACAGGCGTGTACCACCATCCCTGAATATTTTGTTTATTTTTGTTTTAGAGATGGTGGGGGTCTTGCTACGTTGCCCAGGCTGGTCTCAAACTCCTGGGCTCAAGCGATTCTCCCACCTTGGCCTCCCCAAAGTGCTGGGTTTACAGGCTTGAGCCACGGTGCCAGCCTGGTCCCCCAGGGTCACAGGTACCACACTCCTGCCTTACCTCTTTGGGAACTTCAGGACCTTCTCATGGCCCACGTGGGGCTGAGTGCGACCGTGTGCTGGACACAGGGCTGGCTGCAACTCCTTGGTGCCCCATCTCCCGGGTCCTCTTGAAGAGTGAGGGGCTGAGTGTGTATGCCCGAGATGACATTGTCCCCTGCCTGGTCCCCCTCCCTGCTCCAGCACAGCTCTAAGGGTAGCAGAACACTAATTACAGGGATGTGTGGGAAATGATGGCCCCATTTTCTCACCATTGCCACCACCGCTGCTGACTCCTTCCCAAGTCCCCACCACAGGCCAGGCTCTACAGCAGGCAGGTGAGGCTGAGCCGGGCCGGCTGGGCCGGTGCCCTGCCTCTGGTGGTGTTAAACAGCCTCTTCCAATGGAGGAGCCTGGATGCCAGTCTTGACCCTTATGAGCTGTGTAATCCTGGGCAAATACTTTGCATTTGCTAAGCCTCAGCTTCTCATCTATAAAACGGGGCACGGGTATCCCTTGTAGCACTGTGATGAGGGTGAACAAATGATCACTGTAAAATCCCTGGCCCAGAGCCCAGGAGGCTCACAGCAGGTCCTTGGTGAGTTTCTGTGCCTCCCTGCAGTTCTAGTGACTCACTCATTCATTCACTCACCATCCCTGAGCTCAGCCAGGTGCCTAGCCCTGTGCTAAGTGCTCGTGTGAAACAGTGCTAAATGCTCACGTCAAACAGTACTAAGACATACACAGAGACACACACATACACACCCACACAGATACACACACACAGAGTCCCCCCCCCACACACAGACACACACAGAGACACACACACATACATACACACACATACACTCACAGAGACACACAGAGACACACACACAGACACACCCACACAGAGACACACAAACACACCCACATACACACCCACAGAGACACACACATACAGAGACTTAGCTAAGTGCTAAGTGCTCATGTGAAACAGTACTAAGTGCTCATGTGAAACAGTACTAAGTGCTCACATGAAATGGTACTAAATGTTCATGTGAAACAGTACTAAGTGCTCACGTCAAACATACTCGCCGGGCTCAGTGGCTCGAGCCTGTAATCCCAGCACTTTGGGAGGCCGAGACGGGTGGATCACGAGGTCAGGAGATCGAGACCATCCTGGCTAACACGGTGAAACCCCGTCTCTACTAAAAAATATAAAAAAACTAGCTGGGCGAGTGGTGGCGGGCGCCTGTAGTTCCAGCTACTCGGGAGGCTGAGCAGGAGAATGGCGTAAACCCGGGAGGCGGAGCTTGCAGTGAGCTGAGATCCGGCCACTGCACTCCAGCCTGGGCGACAGAGCGAGACTCTGTCTCAAAAAAAAAAAAAAAAAAAAAACAGTACTAAGTGCTTGTGTGAAACAGTGCTAAGTGCTCATGTGAAACAGTACTAAGTGCTCACGTCAAACAGTACTAAGTGCTCACGTGAAAGTGCTAAGTGCTCATGTGAAACAGTACTAAGTGCTCACATCAAACAGTACTAAGTGCTCATGTGAAACAGTGCTAAGTGCTCATGTGAAACAGTACTAAGTGCTCATGTGAAACAGTGCTAAGTGCTCAATGTGAAACAGTGCTAAGTGCTCATGTGAAACAGTGCTAAGTGCTCATGTGAAACAGTACTAAGTGCTCATGTGAAACAGTGCTAAGTGCTCATGTGAAACAGTACTAAGTGCTCACATTAAACTGTGCTAAGTGCTCACGTGAAACAGTACTAAATGTTCATGTGAAACAGTGCTAAGTGCTCAAGTGAAACAGTACTAAGTGTTTCTGAGTCCCTCCAGGTGTTTCCAGTCCAAAGGAATAGGAACAGATGGGCAGAAGGGGGATGGCCTTCTCTAAAGAGTCCCAGATCAGGGCCCCTTGCCCCTTGTGTGGCCTGCCGGTGGCACTTGTGATTTCACCCACAGAGCTACCCAGGAACCATGGCAGTTTCTAAGCAGGTCCCAGGGGTCTCAAGGGGGCAGCCTAGAGAGAAGTGAGAGGGTGATGGCGCCACTCCCCAGAGGAGCACAGTGGCCTTGTGAAATGGGTATGGGGATCCGGAACAGACAATCACAAATGGAACTCTTAGTACGTCTATGCCCTTGGGTATGTCATTCTTCTCTAAGCCTCAGTTTCCCCACCTGGGAAATAAGGATAGCGTAGCATTCTTGGATTGTGAGAAGATACAATGAGGCCAAGTGTGCAGTGTGATTGATCAGATTCAGGTGCCCAACACATGAGTTGTTGATTTTCTTTCTTTTTTTTTCCTTTCTGTTTTTTTCAGGCCAGGCACCATGGCTCATGCCTGTAATCCCAACACTTTGGGAGGCCGAGGTGGGTGGATGACCTGAGGTCAGGAGTTCAAGACCAGCCTGGCCAACATGGTGAAACCCCATCTCTACTAAAAATACAAAAATTACCCAGGAGTGATGGCGTGCACCTGTAATCCCAGCTATTAAGGCTGAGGCAGGAGAATTGCTTGAACCCGGGAGGCGGAGGTTGCAGTGAGCCAAGATCGCACCATTGCACTCCAGCCACTCCAGCCTGGGCAACAAGAGCGAAACTCCATCTTAAAAAAATAAAAAGCTATTTTTTTTTCTTTATTAGAGACGAGGTCTCACTATGTTGCCCAAGCTGATATCAGACTCCTGAGCTCAAGTGATCCTCCTGCCTCGGCCTCCCAAAGTGCTGGGATTACAGATGCGAGCCACTGTGCCTGGCAGAACTGTTTATTTTAACAGTAGGATTATCTGCCTGCATTACAGAAAAGCAAGCTGAGGCTCAGAGAGGAGCCCCAAGTCACATACACCCAGGGGAGAGGCAGATGCTGCATTTGAGCTGCCAGTGAGCACAAGGCAGAGAGGCCACACGTGGGAAGCCTTAGAAATGGTCTCCCCTGGCCGGGCACGGTGGAGCACTCCTGTAATCCCAGCACTTTGGGAGACAGAGACAGGAGCATCCCTTGAGCCCAGGAATTCAAGACCAACCTGGGTAACATAGTGAGACACTATCTCTACAAAAACATTTTAAAATTAGCCGGGAGTGGTGGTGCCCACCATTAATCCCAGCTACTCTGGTGGCTGAGGCGGGAAGGTCGCTTGAGCCAGGGAGATGGAAGCTGCAGTGAGCTATGGTCGTTCCACTGGACTCCAGCCTGGGTGACAGAGAGAGATCCTGTTTCTAAAAAGAAATAACAATTAAAAATAAAAAGTCTTCCAGCTGGATGCGGTGGCTCATGCCTCTAATCCCAGCACTTTGGGAGGCCGAGGCAGGTGGATCACCTGAGGTCAGCAGTTCGAGACCAGCCTGGCCAAAATGGTGAAACCCCGTCTCTACTAAAAATACAAAAAATTAGCAGGGCGTGGTAGCAGGCGCCTGTAATCCCAGCTACTCGGGAGGCTGAGGCAGGATAATAGCTGGAACCCGGGAAGCAGAGGTTGCAGTGAGCCGAGATCGTGCCATTGCACTCCAGCCTGGGCGACAAGAGCAAAACTCCGTCTCAAAAAAAAAAAGTCTCCCTCCTAGAGTAAAATGAGGCGAGCCAGTATGAGAGTCTAGGTACGAGGACTTCCCGCAGCCTCCCCGGGCAGCAAGGGAAGGGAAGAAACCGAGTGTAAGCGGACGGCGAGCGGGTGGACACCCACCAGGCCCGACCCCACCTCGCGCTCCGCATGGCCGTCAGACGCGGCGCCTTTAAAGCCCAGCAGGGGGCGTGTCCCTGGGCGTGTCCGCCCGGAGCCCCGCCCCGGGGGCTGGTAGCCTCGGCCCCGGGAGGCTGCGCCGGCTCTGGCTCAGCGGCGGCTCCAGTGGCAGCGGCGGTGGCAGCTAGGCGGGCTCGGCGGCTCCTGTCCCTCGGGCGGCTGCCCGCTCGCTGCCCGGGGCGCCCGGACACACGTGGGCGGCTCGGCGATGGCCCGCGCCCCGCGACGTGGCGGGCAGGCACCGGGGCGCGGGACCGCTCGGCCCGAGTGAGCCGGGGCCGCGCTCCCGCCCTCGGCCCGGGCCGCCCGGGATGGCCGTGGCGCCGCTGCGGGGGGCGCTGCTGCTGTGGCAGCTGCTGGCGGCGGGCGGCGCGGCGCTGGAGATCGGCCGCTTCGACCCGGAGCGCGGGCGCGGAGCTGCGCCGTGCCAGGCGGTGGAGATCCCCATGTGCCGCGGCATCGGCTACAACCTGACCCGCATGCCCAACCTGCTGGGCCACACGTCGCAGGGCGAGGCGGCCGCCGAGCTGGCGGAGTTCGCGCCGCTGGTGCAGTACGGCTGCCACAGCCACCTGCGCTTCTTCCTGTGCTCGCTCTACGCGCCCATGTGCACCGACCAGGTCTCGACGCCCATTCCCGCCTGCCGGCCCATGTGCGAGCAGGCGCGCCTGCGCTGCGCGCCCATCATGGAGCAGTTCAACTTCGGCTGGCCGGACTCGCTCGACTGCGCCCGGCTGCCCACGCGCAACGACCCGCACGCGCTGTGCATGGAGGCGCCCGAGAACGCCACGGCCGGCCCCGCGGAGCCCCACAAGGGCCTGGGCATGCTGCCCGTGGCGCCGCGGCCCGCGCGCCCTCCCGGAGACCTGGGCCCGGGCGCGGGCGGCGGTGGCACCTGCGAGAACCCTGAGAAGTTCCAGTACGTGGAGAAGAGCCGCTCGTGCGCACCCCGCTGCGGGCCCGGCGTCGAGGTGTTCTGGTCCCGGCGCGACAAGGACTTCGCGCTGGTCTGGATGGCCGTGTGGTCGGCGCTGTGCTTCTTCTCCACCGCCTTCACCGTGCTCACCTTCCTGCTGGAGCCCCACCGCTTCCAGTATCCCGAGCGCCCCATCATCTTCCTCTCCATGTGCTACAATGTCTACTCGCTGGCCTTCCTGATCCGTGCGGTGGCCGGAGCGCAGAGCGTGGCCTGTGACCAGGAGGCGGGGCGCGCTCTACGTGATCCAGGAGGGCCTGGAGAACACGGGGTGCACGCTGGTCTTCTTGCTCCTGTACTACTTCGGCATGGCCAGCTCGCTCTGGTGGGTGGTCCTGACGCTCACCTGGTTCCTGGCGGCCGGGAAGAAATGGGGCCACGAGGCCATCGAGGCCCACGGCAGCTACTTCCACATGGCTGCCTGGGGCCTGCCCGCGCTCAAGACCATCGTCATCCTGACCCTGCGCAAGGTGGCAGGGGATGAGCTGACCGGGCTCTGCTACGTGGCCAGCACGGATGCGGCGGCGCTCACGGGCTTCGTGCTGGTGCCCCTCTCCGGCTACCTGGTGCTGGGCAGTAGTTTCCTCCTGACCGGCTTCGTGGCCCTCTTCCACATCCGCAAGATCATGAAGACGGGCGGCACCAACACAGAGAAGCTGGAGAAGCTCATGGTAAAGATCGGAGTCTTCTCCATCCTCTACACGGTGCCTGCCACCTGTGTCATTGTTTGCTATGTCTACGAACGCCTCAACATGGACTTCTGGCGCCTTCGGGCCACAGAGCAACCATGCGCAGCGGCCGCGGGGCCCGGAGGCCCGAGGGACTGCTCGCTGCCAGGGGGCTCGGTGCCCACCGTGGCGGTCTTCATGCTCAAAATCTTCATGTCACTGGTGGTGGGGATCACCAGCGGCGTCTGGGTGTGGAGCTCCAAAACTTTCCAGACCTGGCAGAGCCTGTGCTACCGCAAGATGGCAGCTGGCCGGGCCCGGGCCAAGGCCTGCCGGGTCCCCGGGGGCTACGGCCGTGGCACGCACTGCCACTATAAGGCTCCCACCGTGGTCTTGCACATGACTAAGACGGACCCCTCTCTGGAGAACCCCACACACCTCTAGCGACACAGGCCTGGCGCAGGGTGGTTGCTGCCCCCTCCTCGCCCTCCACGCCCTGTCCCCTGCACCCACTAGAGACAGCTGACTAGCAGCTGCCCAGCGGTCAAGGTCAGGCAAGTGAGCACCAGGGGCTGAGAACCAGGGCCGGGACCCCGTGAGGCTCATTAGGGGAGATGGGGGTCCCTAATACAGGGGCTGGACCAGCACGAGTCCCCACAGGGTCCTAGGGGAGGATGTGGAGAGGAGGGGGCAGAAGGGTCCAGCCGAAGTTTATTTAATGATGTAATTTATTGTTGCGTTCCTCTGGAAGCTGTGACTGGAATAAACCCCCGCGCGGCACTGCTGAGTCCTCTGTGGCTGGGAAGGGGGGAAGGTAAGAGGGTGAGGGCCCTGTAGGAGTCTTTCTTGTAAGCAGAGCTGGCGGTGGGTGCTGGCACCCCCCAATCAGGAGGAAGTCCCCCCAGAACAGCTGTGCATTGCAGGAGTCCCAGACACCATGTGTGCGTGTTTTCCCCTCCCGCCCGTCTCTCTGCTTCCAAATGGAGAGAGGGACGCCTGCGGGATGTTCAGGGAATCCCCCAGGGTGACGCGGTCACCTCTGGCCCCAGGGAGTCCAGTTTGAGGCTGTAGATGCATTTTCCTTCTCTGGGTCCTTGCTCTCCTCACTGGCGTGGAAAGTAAGGGTGTCAGTCTGTGTCAATGTCATGAGGGCCTCCCTGGGGGCTTGGAAATTTGCTGGTGTCTGCCTGGCTCCTCAGGGCCTCCACCAGGGCAGCCCCAGCCCGCTCCCTGGCATCTCCAGGTGGGGTGAAGGTGAGGCTGGACTGGTCTGTGGGCCTCTGGGTAGTTCAGACATGCACGCGGAGTTGGGAAGCCTTTGAGTAGAGTGGGAATTGGGCTCCTAGCTCCTAAGCTTGTCAGATTTGAGTTGCTGACGGCAGCGGTGGGAATGAGGCAGCTTGGGGGCTGTGCAGAGCTCCACACTGGGGCAGGTATGGGGAAAGGTCCCGTGTCCATCTGCGTGCTGGGGTAGCTCAGGGTTACTAGGACCTGCCTTGTTTCTGTGGGCTGGGTAGCTGGGGACATGTGGCCATCTGGAGACCGCTATTGGCTTGGGGTCAGACCCCAGGGCCCCATCTTGGCTGTTGTGACTCCAGCCAGGTGAGGGTCTTAGTTACTACTGTCCCTGAGTGCCTACTACACACGGCCGGCATTTGGTGTCAGTGCCAGGAGGTCCCAGAGGTCCAGCCCTGCTGCCAGCCTCACTTTAGAGCCACGGGGAGGCTCCAGGAGGGGAGACGCTCAGGTGCTGAGGTTGAATGGTGAGGCGGAGCCCCAAACCCGGGGCCTCTCGGGCTGGAGCCCTGTGCCCTACCCCCAACCACCAATCCCACAGGGACAAGAAAAATTCAGTGAGAATCAAACAGGTTGGGTCAAGCTCCCAGGAGACAAGACCATCGTGGGCTGAGGGGGTTAAGGGGTATCCCTCACCACAAGGAGCAGTGGTGCCCCAGGGAAGCTTACAGCCCTCGCACCTGTTCTTAGGCTGTTTATTGCTCGGGGAACGCCCTCTCCATCTAAATCCTTCCCTTTGCACAGAGCGCACATTAAGTAAGTCCCCATGTGCCTTTGACCAACAAAGCCAAATGACCCTGCCTCCTTGTAATGCTGCAGGTGAGGGTGTTTTTTTGTTTTGTTTTTGTTTTTAATTTGAGGCGGAGTCTCGCTCTGTTGCCCAGACTGGAGTGCAGTGGCGAGATCTCAGCTGACTGCAAACTCTGCCTCCCAGGTTCAAGCGATTCTCCTGCCTCAGCCGCCCGGGTGGCATCTACCACCATGCCTGGCTCATTTTTGTATTTTTTTTGTAGAGATGGGGTTTCACCATGTTACCCAGGCTGGTCTTGAACTCCTGGCCTCACATGATCCACCCGCCTTGGCTTCCCAAAGTGCTGGGATTATAGGCGTGAGCCACCACACCTGGCCATTCGAGGGTCTTTGAGTGGGAAAGAGAATGAGCTCATTAGAGGCAGTGAAGTGCCCACACTGGGCATGGGAGGGGCAGAGGCTGCAGGGTGCTGGGCTCACAGGCAGTGTAAGGGAAGTGGGAAGGGCCTATACCAGGGCGAGGGCAGCTGGAGCGAATGGAGAGGATTTCAGAGACTTGGGAAGAGCAAGATAGGCGGGGTGTGGGAAAGGCGGGGGGAGGATGAGCATCCAAGGGCACCCACCTGCCCCTTCTTCCTTGCTGTCAGTGGCCATGTCCTGCTCAGCAGACACCAGCCTGGTGCTGGTTTCCAGGGCAGCTGGGATGGGAGCACAGACAGGCAGTGCAGGGTCAGGACAGGCCCCAGGGGGCTCTGCTTTAAGGCCAGAACCTGGGAGGGAGGGCAGGGCCCTGCCAGCTTTCTCAGCCCTGGAAGATGCTATGGAAATAAGTTCCAGGCCCTGGAGGAAAGGGAAAAAGGAAACGCAACCCACTCAAGTGATCCTGCTCCCCCCGCGTTTCAGATGGGAAGTGTTTAGATGGCTTGGCTGCTGGAACGCATAGCCAGGCAGTTTGAGGCCAAGCTGGAGTTGAACCCAAGTCTGCCTCTACAGCTTTTGTGCGTTCCACACCAGGGATCCCATTAGGTCCTGGTGGGGAAAGGCAGGGTGTATGCCTTGGCAAGGTTATGTCCTCAGAAGCTGGACAAAGCGGGTGGGGAGTAGACGAACGCCCCTCCCACTGCCAGACCTCTCCCCACACCCATTAAAGAACCCTCCAGGGCCAAAAAATGCCTCAAAAACCCACACGTGCTGGCATGTGCATCGAGTGCCCGGGCCCGGGCCTTTCCCTTAGTGGCCCTGGCGCCCAGCATTTGGGTCTTCAGAGTGCGGCATCACACACCTGCAAGCCTCTTGGGAGGCTGACCCTGTCCCTGTGGGTCTGCACTTGTGTGTGGTGGGCCCGAGATCCTCCTGCTCCCCGGAAGTTGCCCCCCTCAAGCAGCTCCTAGACACAGCAGTCCCAGATGTTGAAAAGCCAGGAGGCCCAGGGCCGGGGTTACGAGAGCGCAGTTAACGGGAGGCGAGTTCCCCAGGGTCCTCTAGAGATGCCCTGGCCGCTGGCCAGCAGGAAGAGGTGCCCCCTCTGAGTGGCTGTTGGAATCCAGATGCCACCTCACTGCCAACCAAGTCTACTGACCGTGTCCCCTCCCCAGAGACAAAATTTGAGGAGAAAGAAGAGTGTGCAGGACAAGGACAGGCCTCAGCTGACTCCCAGGTCATGACTCAGGCCCCTGTCTTCAGAGATGGAGTTCCCATGCCCCCATTTGCAGTCATCAAAGTGAAGTGGCTGCCCCACAAGGTCACAGCCTGGTGAGGCAGTGGCTAAGAGTGTGCTGAGACCAGGACACGACCAGAGGTGACCACCCCAAGGCAGTATCCTAGTGTGTGCCTGGGAAAACTACCGGAGGAGCAGGACTTCACAGAGGAAGGCTGGGAGCCCTGAGTGTCACTGTCACCCTGCAGAAAATGTCCAGAGGGGGCACGGCTCTCTTCTCCAGAGCTGGAGGCCGGAGCGGATAAGCTGTGCAAATTCAATTTGCTGTTGGGGCAAGCCCGCTTCCTCTAGGCAGGACGAAAATTCCCTGAGTGCTCTGCATAGGCCCTGGCTTGCCCACGCTTACCAAGGCCGCAAAGCCACTCAGCGGCAGAACCTGCGCCCAAGGCTCAGGCCTCAAAGGCTCTTCCCATTACACCAGCTTCACCTCGTTTAGCTGGTCAGGAACTGGCAGTTTAATTTCTCAGTGCCTGTGCCCACAGCAGTGGCTCAGCAAAATCTCTGTATTCCATTGGCAGGTGGCTGCCTAGCAGCACCCTACGCACATCAGCCAGTCAAACTTTAAAAGATAAATGAAGGCATAAATAAAACAAGATTAGACGTGGTAGAACCGTCAAAGCTGAGTGCATAGGAATTATACTTTTTCACTGTTTCTGTGTGTGTCTGAAATTTTCCTTGAGGCTGGGCACGGTGGCTCACGCCTGTAATCCCAGCACTTTGGGAGGCCGAGGCGGGCGGATCATCTGAGGTCAGGAGTTCAACACCAGCCCGGACAACATGGTGAAAACCTGGCTCTACTATAAATACAAAAACTTAGCCAGGCGTGGTGGCGTGTCCCTATAATCCCAATTACTAGGGAGGCTGAGGCAGGAGAATTGCTTGGACCCAGGAGGTGGAGGTTGCAGTGAGCTGAGACCATGCCACTGCATTCCAGCCTGGGTGATGGAGTGAGACTCCGTCCCCACCACCCCCCAACTTTTTTTTTTCCCTGAAGGTTTTAAAGTGGCAGGAGTTTCCCCATAGTGAAGGCTTAAAAATCTATTTTCACCCTAATTCCTAGTTTCAAATGAAGTTTTTCGGGGTTTTAGACGGAGACAGGGCTAGGAGAGGCTTGAAAGGAATATTTCTTTCTCTGGTTAAGAACACTGAGAGGCCCTCTGACTCTGGAGGACAAGCCTTCAGAGGACCTGGCTCCAAGGGTCAGTGGGAAAGCAGCACTCAGAACAGCACTACTCACCCCCACCCACCAAGAAAGAGCATGAAGAAACTGCCACCAGAATGGTTTCTTCTTTATAAACACAAGTACATGAGGTTTATTTGAAATTCCAATTTATTACAAGTTCACCCTTTAATGGGGCCCTTCCTCCTTGAAGACAATAATAAAAAAACAACAACAACAAACAATTCAGTTGTCACTGAAGTGGGAACACAGGATTCTCACTATGAACAAGAACAGACTGGATGTAGGAGGCAGGGGAAGCTGGCGGTGGTGGGGTTATGAAGCTGTGATGTCAGTGCCAACTCCATGCCTAGAGAAGGGACGGTAAACTACCCAGCAGCCCTGGAGCAATCCCCGTCGTCCTTGGGCGGGAGGACGGAGAAAGCAGGGGCCACACTCCGCAGTTTAATATTGAGAGGCTTGATTCTCATGTTCTAGGAGCTGCAGTCCCCTTGGTGGACTTTAATTTAAATAGGTACAGAAGAGCTTGGGTGCTCAAAATTTCCAAATTCAAAGGTGATAAAAAAGAAAATTAAACCCTGTTTTGTACTTTTATCAAAATCCATCATAAAAGAGAAAGAAGACTACAAAGTTTTGCCTAAATATAGCAACTAGAGCTAGACTGGTTGTGGGACGGGGCTCTCAGAGCTTCTCTGCCTCTCTCTCCTCCCACCCCCCACTGACACTGACCACTGGAATCTTCAGGTTCTTGAGAAGTTCCAAGTCTGAGGTCAGAAAGGGCATGGGAGGCAGCAGACGCGGCACCACCCCACCCCACCCCGCCCCGCCCCCGCCCCGCCCCCAGTGTTGCTGCTTGCCTCAATGAGCCTCCAACCCAACTGCTCTGCAGGAGAGTGGATGGGCTGAGGGAGAAGCCAGGGAAGTTAGAGCAAACACATTATCATAGAAACTGTACTGTACATGTGCCAAAGCGAGATGTCAGGAGTATCTTACAAGATGTTCTTTATACAATATCACTGCTGAAACAAGCAACTTTTAATAACTAGAAAAGTCAATTAAAAAAAAATTAAACATTTAAATTCTTCCTGCTTTTCTTCTGCTCCCCTAAGAGCTTGTCTGGTATGTGGGTGGGCTGGGCTCCAACACCCCTCTGGCCAGACCCATCAAAGTAAAGGTTATATGCATGATTATAAGCAGGACTCCAGTCTCTAAGTGAAGTGCCTTAGTTTTGTTTTTTGTGGTTTCTTATTTTTATTTTTTGGGGGGAGGGGAGCTGTCACAAAGAAGTGGAGAGAGATTCAGGAATGGCTCCAGGACACGTCCCTTTACTCTGCCAAGATCAACTCAAAAGACCACAACTGTTTCATGATGCTGGTGAATACAGAATTCTGTATGGCACTCACTGATACTGTCACCTGAGAGGAAGACGGGGAAGAGACAGAGTATGGGCTTAAAGAAACAAGACTGTATATAAATACAGATTAAAAAAGAAAAATCGCCACCATCTCCCCTGTTGGCCTGATTACCCCTGATCCTGCTATGTAACACAGCAATCCCTCTCCTGGAGATCAGAGGGGCTTGGCACTGTGGTAAAAGCCAGAGTGAGAGGGGCCTTAGGAAAGAAGGCAGGAACAGGAACTGGGTTCACCAGAAAAGCTAGACCCTCAAACTCCTCCTGGAAACTCTCAGAAGGGAGGGTTATGGCCCTCTTCATCCCTTAATATTTCTGGACAAAGACCACCAACCCAATATCAAGCCCCATAAAGAGCTGTTAGAAAAACAGCATAAGCTTGGGATGATGGGCGCTTCTGGACTCCCTGCAATCTCTTCCGAGTTCTCGGTCTTCCTCTCTCACCTCCCTCCCTCCCTCCCTCGCTGTCCCCCCACCTCAGCTCCCTTACCACAGCCCTGCCTCTCTACTTCTTCTGTCTTCGTCCCCTGGACTGTCCAACGGGCTCTGGCTCACTGTCCCCTTCATCTTCAGCAAGCCTATCAGGAAACTTCTTGCGCTTCCTGCGGACATATGGGTGGCCAGGAAGGTGTTTATGCAACAGAGCCACTAGACACTGTTCTGTCTTCGCCATGCAGCTTAGCACATGGCTGCCACGGCAGTTGTAAACCTCAGCATTGGTAAACACTTGCTTCATGTCAGTAAGAAACTCCTGCACAGAGCGGTAGCTCCCACAGGAACATTTGTTCTGCACTGTCTGAAAGTCCATGGGGTGCGTGATCACATCATAGTAGTCCTCGGCCTCATCTCTGGTCACAGGCTCCCTGTGGAGAAAAACCAAATGGAGAATCTGCATAGCCTTGACGGCAGTGCCCATGCTAAGACACATCCTAAAAAGCAAGGGCTTGGCTGAGAGCCCCCTCAGGGGCTCTGGAAGCTTTTAGAACCTGCCAGGCCACTCCTCTCCCCTGCACCTGAGAACATAGCGCTCACCTGAAGGGCCAGCTGAAGCGGTACTTCACGATCTTGTGGAGGATCTCTTCACACTTCTGCAGCTCCAGGCTTTGCCTCCGGGAGCTCCGCTTGGTCTGAAGCACCTGGCAGGAAAGAAATAACAATGTTATTATAGATTCAAGACAGGAGGAAGAGTGCATAGGGCAGAAAATAAGTGTATCTGCTCAAAAAAGGAAGAGAGTTCAACTATTTCCTTGGCGCAGAGGTGCTGAAACCTTCTGACATTCAAGTCAGTGAGCACCCTTGGCCCAGGTGGCAGACATCTTCCTAGCAGTCCACTCGCTCACCGCCCCCAGGGCCATGGCAATCAAAGCAGCAGAGAGCAGGCAGCAGGGGCCGTCTTCACCAGCAGTCCTACTGGAGGTCGGCTGAAGGGGGCCACTGTCAACAGGACACTAGCTCTCAGAGAACAGGTGGACCTGGGGTTACAGTGACACCATGGAAGGGCATCAACAAGCCACTGCAGAAAGCCAAACAGGCTATCTGGGTCACCAGCAGCCAATTCTGTGGGGGTGAGGTGCCTCTGGGAAGAAAAGCAAGAGGTCCAATTCCCTTCCTGGGCTCTTCCACCGTAGACATGTGAAGGCTAAGTGGCTAAAGAGAAAAGGGGCGGGGACTCCATTCCAGGTAGCCATAACAAAGCTGTGACTCACAGCAGAGGCCACACAGAGCCCAAGGGGTGAAGGCTGGGCAAACCGAGCATCTTCTAATGCCCTATGATCTCCCAAATGGCCTGCCTTAAGCCCCTAACTCCAATTTGATCTGTCAAAACAAGCACCTTTTCAAGAGTTTCTTTTTTGTTCTTCAAAGCTCAAGTGAGATCTAAAAACAACTAAAATTACATTGGTTATGGAGCAGAGGGGAGGGTAACGTCCCTCCCATAACAACTGTCGACTCAACAGTAAGTGAGGCTCCAACATTGCTGACATTCCCACAATGAAGACCCAGCCCCTCTGAGCCCACTGGAGACACATGGATACTATTTTTAAATCCTTGATAAGTTGCAGGCTGCCCACTAACTAGTTTGCAGGCTACAGCAGGGGAATGCCGGACATAGCTGTTCCTGGAGGCCTGCTGCTTCTGTCTGCCTACAGACTCACCCATCTGCCTCCCCAGCCTCCCAAGTTTGGGAAGAAGGAGGGGGGAGGCTCCCCTCCCACCTGTTGCCTGATGAATTCCTAATTGCTGGGGTTGGGAAGAAGAAACAGAAAGGTTAGAGAAGGGATGATAAATAATTCTCACCAATTCATCCACCTCAGTGTCATCCACAGGTGGTGCCTTCGGCTGAGACCTCCTGGTAGAGTGTGGCTTCTTACCCGGGCGCCGGCCGGACCTTGCTGCAGGAGGGATGACGCTGTGCTTGCCCCGGATGGTCTTTCGAGGTCTCACTGAAACAAAATTAAGGATTCAGCACAGAACAACCAAAGGTGAAGGGAGGAGCATCTTCGAAATGGGGGAAAGGGATGCAGGGAGAATCCTTTTCCTGGACAAGGAAAGCAGTGGCTTCCTTTGGTTTTAGGGTGCTCTTGTTATTTTATCTTGCCTTATCTAAAAGGACACTAAAAGGCAGTGGCAGCAGATGAAGAATGGGTACTTTTACTGCCAAAGCCCTTCAGAGGGCCAGGTCCTTCGGTACTTCTGTCCTGCCCCAGTTCTGCAGTTACTCCCAGCCATAAGGCCCCTGCAGGAATCAACTGTAAACTCTCACTCAGGAGAAGCCATTTGCTAATAGGTCAGCCTGGATTTCCCACAGCCCAAGCTCAGCCTGAGCAAGTGGATGTATTTACACGTGAGATGGAACTGGATTGTAAAACAGACCCTGTGATGGCCGGGCATAGTGGCTCATGCCTGTAATCCCAGCACTTTGGGAGGCTGAGGCGGGCAGATCACGAGGTCAGGACATTGAGACCATCCTGGCTAACACGGTGAAACCCCATCTCTACTAAAAAAGAAATACAAAAAAATTAGCTGGGCGTGGCGGCGGGCGCCTGTAGTCCCAGCTACTTGGGAGGCTGAGGAAGGAGAATGGCGTGAACTCAGGAGGTGGAGGTTGCAGTGAGCCGAGATCGTGCCACTGCACTCCAGCCTGGGTGACAGAGTAAGATTCCAACTCAAAAAAAAAAAAAAAAACAACAACAACAACAACAGATCCTATGTTGTAATTCCCAGAGTTATTCTACACTCACCATCAGAATCTTTTCAGAGAAAAGGTGGTACTTCCATGAAGGGCCACAAGGCTGCCTCATTAAATACAATTTAGGGCTAGTGCCCTCCACAGAGACCTGCCCAGGGTCGCCAATGAGAGAATAAAGAATACAGGCCGGGCGTGGTGGCTCACATCTGTAATCCCAGCACTTTGGGAGGCTGAGACGGGTGGATCACCTGAGGCTGGGAGCTCAAGACCAGCCTGACCAACATGGTAAAACCCTGTTTCTACTAAAAATATAAAATTAGCCAGGCATGGTGGCACATGCCGGTAATCCCAGCTACTGAGGAGGCTGAGGCAGGAGAATCACTTGAACCCAGGACACAGAGGTTGCAGTGAGCCAAGATCACGCCATTGCACTCCAGCCTGGGCAACAAGGGTGTAACTCCATCTCAAAAAAGAAAAAAAAAAAAAATACAAAGGCACTGAGACTACTTGTGTCTCAGGTTTACAACAGGTGCTCAGCATCAAGCCAACCAGCATTCCTCAGTGAGCCCTGGGAAACAACGCCATGAGGATTAGCTCCAAGCTTTCCATCACCTTCCCTTGGGGAGTGGGGAGATGACACTGGACACAGATAGGGGTCTAGGAAGGCAACGACACGAAGAATCGAGAAACACTACTTTCCATTCTATTTCTAGATCACAATAACCCTTCCTTGGCTACTTTAGGGTCTCTAGCTCAAGCCCAGGCTAGTAAGAAAAGAAGAAGCTGATGCTTAGGTGCTACAGCCTTGAGCTGCACTGGGGAACCACATCTTTGGTGGTCTGAAAGATAGAGTTGATAAAAAGCTGTGAAGTACCAAATACTTCCTAGATCCTTTTGGCAAGTAGAGGCTGTAGAAACCTAGAAAAACAATTCCTTGGAAAGGGAGCTACAATGTAGAAGTGGAAAGCAATCACTAGCTTAAAAATAAAAGAATCAGGACAGGCGTGGTGGCTTGCACCTGTAATCCCAGCAGTTTGGGAGGCAGAGGCAGGCAGATCAAGAGGTCAGGAGATCGAGACCATCCTGGCTAATACGGTGAAACCCCATCTCTACCAAAAATACAAAAAATTAGCCAGGCGTGGTGGCGGGCACCTGTAGTCCCAGCCACTTGGTAGGCTGAGGCAGGAGAATGGCATGAACCCGGGAGGCGGAGGTTGCCGTGAGCCGAGATCGCGCCACTGCACTCCAGCCTGGGCGACAGAGTGAGACTCCGTCTCAAAAATAAATAATAAATAAAAAATAAAAGAATCTGTATACTACCATATTCAGGATCTGCTCTTAGACAGATCTGGCACAGTGGCTTACACTTACAATCCCAGCACTTTGGGAGGCCAAGGCTTGAACTCTTGAACCCAAGAGTTCAAGACCAGCCTGTGGAACATGGCGAGACCCTGTCTCTACAAAAAAGCTGGGCATGGTGGCACGTGCCTGTAGTCACAGTTACTCAGGAGGCTAAGGTAGGAGGATTGCTTGAGCCTCAGACATCAAGGATACAGTGAGCTGTGACCATACCACTGCGCTCTAGCCTGGGTGACAGAGCAAGATCCCCATCTCAAAGGAAAAAAAAAAAGAAAAAAAGAAAAAAAAAATCTGCTCCCAAGTCACTGACTCTGACCAACAGAAGATGATATCCCTGAATGCAGGACTGAAGGGCCAATTGTTCACTTACCGTGGGATACCTGAAAAATCAGGCGTAGTGAACAAACAAAAAGAGCCCATAAGAACGCGAGAGCTTAAGGTGTCCCACATCACACCTCCGGAGTATGGGGGGAAAGTGGGAGGACAGGAGAAGATGTGCAAGCCCAAAGTCGTTAGGGTTTGGCAGTCTCACTACAGTAAGAGACTGGTCGTGCCAGGCATCCAGTCTCTCACTCCTTATACCAAATGTGACCACTCAGAGCTGCTATGATCTTGGGAATTGAACCACTGCTTCGAAAGCTCGTTAGAATTTTGATCTGTGGTCTGTTTTCTACAAACCTGTAAAGAAAAGTGTGTGGGCCAGGTGCAGTGGCTCACACCTGTAATCCCAGCACTTTGGGAGGCCGAGGCAGGTGGATCACCTGAGGTCAGGAGTTCGAGAACAGCCCGATCAACATGGTGAAACTCCGTCTCTACTAAAAATACAAAAATCAGCCAGGTGTGGTAGCAGGTGCCTGTATAATCGGGAGGCTGAGGCAGAGACTGAGGTAATCTGAGGTCATACCACTGCACTCCACCCCAGGCCACAGAGTGAGACCATCTTAAAAAAAAAAAAAAAGTGTATTTTGGAAAGAGGTAGCCTGTTAAAAGAAAGGCCAGACAAGAGGACATTAGCCACGAACACAAGACTCTCCAACAGTCATGAGAAATGAACATGAGAGAATGAGAGTCAATCTGGTGAACACAAAAGATGATGCCTTTTTTCCTACAGGCATCTAGTGAGAACAGATCTGCACCTTCCTAACATCCTTCCCCCTAAGCCTTCAAACAATCAGTCGTCTCTTTTCAAACCAGCAAAGCTATAGCCCTGCACACTGCAGGGAGGAGAAAATCACTGTCACCAGAGAGAAAAAGTCACTCTCTGAAAGCAGCGATAAAACAACAGCCAAAAGAGCTGTTAGGAGATGGCAATGGGCCGAGAACTTCCTTCCCCACTGTCCCCATATGCCAAGGAGCTAAGAACCAGCAGCCTTGGCATAAATATACTTGGGACCATGAATTCTACTGAATCTTAGAGCAAGTGGGCTGCTGTTACTGAGACCAAGCCACCTTCCCTCCTACCAGGCAGGTAGTTAAATGCCATCTTGGAAACCCATTTAAACCCACAGCAGCTAAGTTACGCCACAGTCACAACACGAGAGAAAAGGAAGAGAGCAAGCCGGCCACACTACCTACTACCAAGCCAGCCTTGCCAAGCGTTCCAAGTTTAGAAGACTGTGAAATCAACTACAAAGGAAGACAAAATACTTACATCGCAAACCAGCCACTTCATAATCTTCTTCCTCCTCCTCCTCTTCTTCCTCCTCTTCCTCTTCATCACTCTCATCATCTTCACTGTCCTCAGAAGCAGACTCTTCAGTATAGTTCCTGTGGGTAGAAAAAATAATGTAGGGAACACAGTTGTACCCCAAAGTGGTTCTAAGAAGGGTTCAAATCCCATAGGGATCAGGAAACTTCTCTTCACAGACTAGATACATATAATGTATGACAATACAGAGAGGGAACCTGAATGTAAGCCAGGAGAGTTTTCCACAGAAATGAAAAACGAAGTTTCAACAGCATGCCTCCTTCTGCCAGGCCACAGACAGTTTGGACAAGATACCAAAGGCAACAGAAATCAAGACCAAAATGCAATCCTACCCTTCCCCACACAAAGCAATACAAAACACTATTTATTTTGTCTCACAAAAAGAACCAGATAATGTAACACATTAGGTACTAAAAGCTGTCCCCACCTCTGAGGTGGACTGAAAGAATAAACAGAGCCCAGACAGGTGTGACTTCACCTTGATGGCCCCCTTCCAAGAGCTGAAACAGCTTGCAGATGACCATAACATCAAAGCAGTGGTAATCCCAGCTTGGAACAGCTGGTCCAAAGCCCCACCATTTCAGAGCAACATATCTCATCTCTTAAGTGCAGCTGGGATGGAGTGCGAAAGAACCTGCTAATACTGTTAAGGTGGGGTCAGGATCAAACAGCTCTGCCCTTTAGAAGGAAGCCCAGGCCGGGTACAGTGGCTCATGCCTGTAATCCCAACACTTTGGGAGGCTGAGGCAGGTGGATCACCTAAAGTCGGGAGTTCGAGATCAGCCTGACCAACATGGAGAAACCCCATCTCTACTAAAAACGCAAAATTAGCAGGGTGTGGTGGCGCATGCCTATAATCCCAGCTACTGGGGGTTGAGGCAGGAGAATTGCTTGAACCAGGGAGACAGCGGTTGCAATGAGCTGAGATCGCGCCATCGCACTGCAGCCTGGGCAACAAGAGCTAAACCCCGTCTCAAAAAAGAGAAGCCCAAGCCAGAGTGCCTATAAGCTGCCCATTTTACAACCCCAAATTTCAATGTGGGAAACAACAGTATTATCTTGGGCAAATATAAGGTGTCTCCTCCTCTTTACAAGGCCCTGTGTTTGGCCTTATTGAGGATTCGGGTAAAAAACAAAGCACAACCTCTACTCTCAGGGAATTCATAATCTCATGGGAGACAGACATGTATAAAACCAGAGACAAGATCCATGCACCAAAATACTATTTCAGAGAATGAAGGTTCAGCTGGAACACAGAGGAGAAACCATGAAGCCTAAGGATGCAAGCACTTTTCAAAAGAGCAGTGAAATGTCAGCAAAGCCATGGGCAATTTACCCACTGGGAATTCCAGGCAGAGAATGCTCCCAGCTAGGAGAAAGGCACAGAAGAAAGGATGAACAATAAACAGTCTGTAACAAGCACACAGATACGGGATCTAAAGCTAATTGAAAACCCAGGCTGGTGTTGTGTAAGAGTCTCAGAAGTCAGGACAGGAGTTGGGACTTTATTCTAGAGGCAAGGGGAAGACTGGAAGTTTGTGATCAGGAAAGTGAGCAGATCGTTGCCTTGTGCACAGCATTCTGGTATCGCAATAGATGGATGGATAAGAGGGAAGAAGATGTGATATAAGAAAGAGGAGTTGAGAAGCCTTTGGTGACAGATGTAGAAGGAACAAAAGTAGAAGGGACAAATGAGAGCGGAGACCATGGAGAATGGAGAGCAAGAAACTGGATCATAAAACATCTGGGCATTGGACTGATATCGTGGCAAATTAATGGGTATGTAGGATGAGGGAGAGACATTCATGTTCAAGTTGACACCCAAGTTCTACTCATGATAGGGAAGAAAACATTATGTATGGGTAAGGAAGGTAATCAGTGTGAGATTTTTAGCAGTGGGTGATTGCAGAAGTAATCATGAAGACACAGGAAGTGGGCAACAGGAGGCTAAAGGCAGAGAGAGAGATTTCATTACTTGAGAAGAAGGTATGGTCAAGAAGACAGAGAAAGTGGCTGGCAGTGAAAACTAGAAATGTCAACATTCCGCTAAAATTAGATCAGAGTCCTTTGAGCTCCTATCGAAGTACTGTAAATGATCAGGTTCTGTTCCCAAAAGATGAACTTAAAGCTCCTTAGACTCATTCTGTTTGAATAACTCAAGCTTCATTATAACAGCTATTCATATTTATTCATTCAATTATTTTTAAAAGAAAAGATTCTCACCTGCCACGGGAGTTGCGCCTGGCAGTAGCGGGCTGGCAAGCTGGGCACTGCCACTCACCATCTGGTACTTCATAGAGGGCCGGCCTCAGACAAAACAGGTGGAAGGCTTTATTACACTCATCACACAAGATCAATTTGTCATCCTCACCTGCAAAGAGAGAAATGTGAATAGCATTGTTAGGAGCACAGCAGCAGTCAATGAGCTGTAAGGAAGAGGCAATCACCCTACAATTCACGGCACACGAGAAGACATGTTGCTACCCAGCTGCTGTTTTGTAAATGCAGGCATTTTCTAAAAAGAAATATAGCATAACTTAAGACTACAGATAATTTAGGAATCAGCTCTCCTAATTTATATCCCAAAACCTACCCATGGCTAAGACAGGACAGTTAACAATTACTAAAAGGCACAAAAAACCCAAGTGAGAGCAGGAAATTTTGCTGCTCTTTTGACCTCCTCAAACGTTTCTCAATTTATGCCTAATGGGTTCTCTCTCTGTTATTTTTTTATTTTTTATTTTTTTTAGACAGAGTCTTGCTCTGTTGCCCAGGCTGGAGTGCAGTTGCACAATCTTGGCTCACTGCAACCGCCGCCTCCCAGGTTCAAGTGATTCTCCTGCTTCAGTCTCCCAAAGTGCTGGGATTACAGGTGTGAGCCACCACGCCTGGCCCCTTATATTCGAAAAAGTGTTATGCTGAGTCAACTTAATATGGTCA
The DNA here is from genome assembly GCF_047675955.1 of Chlorocebus sabaeus. Lineage (NCBI taxonomy): Eukaryota > Metazoa > Chordata > Mammalia > Primates > Cercopithecidae > Chlorocebus > Chlorocebus sabaeus. The sequence continues at coordinate 9,041,912 of NC_132931.1, read as the reverse complement.
TCTCTCCTTCCAACCTACATTCTAGAGCAATTGAACGCTTTACAGCAACTGAATTTTACATAGATCTTTTCATCTCTAACCTAACTCAGAAAATAACTCTAGCCAATGAAAAGCCAATCACAAAAGGGCTTCTAGCCATGAAGTTTCTTTTGCACACATTAGACTGCATGCTTCTCACTTTAACTGGACCACCTTCTGCTGAAAGCACATATCTTACTTCACAGATGACTAAAGTTCTGAGCCAATCAAAGGATATAAAACTAAACTAAAACAGTTAAAAGGATTAACTAATTTTGTTTTCTGTAGAAAATTAGGAGATTGAAGAGATCAATTGCTTTTATGTTGTGCTCTACAATGAGGAACAAAGGGCGTGCTCTGATTCCCTGGCATGACATTTCAAAGACTGGCATGTTACAGACCTCCAGGAGAGTAAAATCTATACCATACTTACATTCTGTGTACACAAAATTCTTTTGGGTAGAAATGAAGATCTTGGGAATAGAAATCCTACTCCCACCGGGCATGGTGGCTCACGCCTGTAATCCCAGCACTTTGGGAGGCTGAGGCGGGTGGATCACCCGAGATCGGGAGTTCGAGACCAGCCTGACCAACATGGAGAAACCCCGTCTCTTCTAAAAATACAAAATTAGCTGGGTGTGGTGACACATGCCTACAATCTCAGCTACTAGGGAGGCTGAGGCAGGAGAATCGCTTGAACCCGGGAGGCGGAGGTTGCGGTGAGCTGAGATTGTGCAACTGTACTCCAGCCTAGGCGACAGAGCAAGACTCTGTCTCAAAAAAAAAAAAAAAAAAAAAAAAAAAAAAAGAAAAGATATTCTACTCCCTAATACACCCACATAAGCAAATTTGATTTAAATATACCTTTCTTTCGACAAACTTTGCACCTAGCATTTTCTGCAGACATATCCCACTTGATACAGGCATCAAGCATTCCAAGCAGCACGTGCATCCTGGAGAAAGTCTGAGCTTCCCGGATTGCTGTCTTCCATTTCTCCAGTGCAGATGCAACCTAAACAGAGACCAAACCAGGCTAGCATTACTACAGTGACCAAAGACACTGAGAGAGAACTAGGAACAGGTGACAGTATGAGTGAATTCTGAGGACACTTGCCTCCTAGAACTTCACTAATCTAAACTATTTATTCTTACAGAAAAAATCAAGGCTCCAAAGGGTGAAAAAAACTTGCCAAAGGTCACACAGAGATGCAGTGGGAGTGGATGGATGACTGGGGACAAGCATCTTCTAGGGAAATCCACCTAAAGACTCAGTATAATTTAAAAATAGGATCACCTGTATGCTGTAAATGCTATAATGCAACAATTTTATACAGCTAATAAAACTCTGATTTAAAATAACCTACCACAACACCACCAATCCAATACCACAGCTGGATTTCAATGCCCTGCCCGAAGCAAAGAGGTCCTTGTGTAGTAATGAATCTCCTAAAGGAAAAGAGCCAGTTACCCTGGAAGGCCATGGGCTTTAAAATACAGGTGCCAAGGAACAAAGATAGCTGAGTTTGTTCCGAAGTGGGGTACTACACAGACTGGGGTGAGGGATGAGGGGAACAGGGCTGCTTTTTCTCTTTCCTATAGAAATAGAGAATCACAGAGAGCCCTGTGTATATAAATTTATGGGTAACAAGTACTATAAACACACACACACAAATCTACATTTAAGAAGCTGCTGAAGTTCAACTGGAAACTGACTCATTCCTTACTCCAACCTCCGTTGTAGATATTTCAACATCTGCTTTGAGAAACAGCAATCTCCTTCCTTACTTTTGCAGAGCTCCACAGTAAACTGAGGTCCACAATCACAGCTGCCTTGCTGTCTTCTCCCCTGATAAATGGAGAGCTGACAGATACTACTGCAGATTTTTTTCTTGAGAGGATAATCCAAATCTTTTCAATGGAATATCAATGTAAGAATTTTAGGTTCGGTTCTTTAAAAGTGCTTGAGAACTGGCAGGGAATGACTACAAACAGGCTTTGCTGTCCTCTAGCGGACACTCACATGTAGTGCACACAGTATGGAAGGAAACAGTCCTGGGCAGTCCTGCTTTTTACTATTTCCTATCAATGCTAAAATCTCAGCATACAACAGCTTATCTGGCCTCATTAAAACCTTTTGTTTTTAATTTGAAGGTATTTTGGGAATAGGCTTATTTAACCTTTTTTAAAAAAACAAATTTTAAATAGTATCACACAGTTAATAGGTAGCCCTTGTAACTGGCTTCTTTCACTAAGCATATTTCTAGGTTCATTCGTAAAGCATGTAACAATACTTCCATCAGTTTTACTGCTGAACAATATCTCACTGAATAGATGTTCCACATTCTGTTTATCCACTCATCAGCTGACAGATATCTGGGATGCTTCCGTATTTTGGTTATTCAGAATCACCCCATCTTACGATGGGTCAGACCTATGACTTCACAATGGTGCAAAAGTGATACACATTCAGCTGGGCGCAGTGGCTCACGCCTGTAATACCAGCATTTCAGGAGGCTGAGGCGGGCGGATCACAAGGTCAGGAGTCTGAGACTAGACTGGCCAATATGGTGAAACCAGGTCTCTACTGGTTTTTGTAAAAATACAAAAATTAGCCGGGCATGGTGGTGCACGCCTGTAGTCCCAGCTACTCGGGAGGCTAAGGCAGAAGAATCATTTGAATCCGAGAGGTGGAGGTTGCAGTGAGCCAAGATTGTGCCATTGCACTCCAGCCTGGACGACAGAGTGAGACTCCGTCTTAAAAAAAAACAAAAAAAAAGTGATACACCTTCAGCGGGCTCCTCAATTTATGATAGGGTTACACCCAGATAAAACCATTGGAAATTATAAATACTGTAAGTCATATAATGGGTTTATTGGGACACAGCCCCATCCTAAATTCAGGAGTATCTGTAATCAGGATGTCAGGACAAATGCCACTAGAGTAAACAAACAAACAAAACCCAGGATTTTGCCAAATAATACATCAGTCTTTTCTATTTAATTCAATAAAACAAAATAAGCATTAAAAACTGAAATCATCCACTATTACAAACCTTCAAAGTAAAGAGCAGTGGAAAATTTCAAAGCTGTGGTTGAGTTGACCTCTGGTGGGGAACCACAGGGCATAATGCCATTTTAATGCAGAACATTGCTGAACTACTTAGTAGGCAGCCTAGCTGATTTTCCAAGAAACTCTTCCATGCTTTCCATTTATGTACTGTGTCTGGACCTGCAAAGTTCTCACATTTTCCTCCCCAACTAAGCTAAGAACAAGTCTCATCTGACAAACTGAGTTTACTTCACTGTGGAACACGGGACTCAAGAAGTTAATGAGAATCTTACAGTGACAGGTGAGTTCTCAATGAGAAGAAAGCACTGCTGCAGGAAAAGAAATGGCAATGACAGATGTGACTCTTGGACAGATCACATCAAGAAACTCTTCTGTATTCAACTTGAGTTAAAAACAAAACCTATGTAGTAGTAAGACTAAAACTTATGCCTAATGAGAAGAGATTTAGCTAAGGAGACTGTTTAATATCTTAGACAGTCTAATATCTTAGACTGTTAACTGTTTAATATCTTAGACATCATCTAAAAGGCTACCTAGGTGCTATATACAGCCATTTAAAAGGAACACAGGGCCAGATGCTGTGGCTCCTGCTTGTAATCCTAGCACTCTGGGAGGCCAAGGCAGGTGGATCACTTGAGCCCCAGAGTTCAAAACCAGCAACATGGTAAAACCTTGCCTCTACAAAAAATACAGAAAACAGCCAGGTATGGTGGCACATGACTGTGGTCCCAGTTACTTGGGAGGCTGAGGTGGAAGGAACACCTGAATCCAGGAGTTTGAGGCTGTAGTGAGCCAAGATTGCACCATTGCATACACCAGCCTCAGTGACAGAGTGAGACCCTGTTATTCACTCATAAATAAAATAAACATAGGCTGGGGCATGGTTGCTCACACCCATAATCCCAGCACTTTGGGAGGCCAAGGTGGGAGGAGTACTGGAGCCCAGGAGTTCAAGACCAGCCTGGGCAACGTAGGGAAACCCCTTCTCTACAAAATAAATAAATACATAAAAATTTAAAACTTTGCCAGGAATGGTGGCAGGCACCTGTAGTTCCAGCTACTCGGGAAGCTGAGGTGGGAAGATCACGAGCCTGGAGTTTGAGGCTGCAGAGAGCCATGATCTTGCTACTGCACTTGAACCTGGGCAAAAGAGTGAGAACCCATCCCAAAAAGTAAAGAAATTTTTAAAAATAAAAGAAACACAGGAAGGTGAAAACTAAATCCCAGCAAGATAACGACATACCACATAGTAAGTGTCTGAGCTTAAGTAATGAATTAAACTTTTATCTAAACTGAATTTTCTTTCTCCACCCTGCTTACCTCTTATCCAAAATTATCCTCCCCATATCACATATCATCCTCGGCCTCAGGAAGAAATGTAGGGGGAACACGACAATTATGTACAAACATATGATAAGCTTTGGAAAGGACAGCAGACTCACTCTATGTAAATGGGGAGGACAAACAAGAACCAGCTGTCAGTGACAAAGAGGCCAATTTCAGTTTTATGCTGCCCCTCCCACGACCTGATCCATTCCTATACATTCTTCAAAACCCATCCTCTTCTGTCTGGGAAGTTTTCTCTAGTGTGCCCTGGGTATCCCTCACAGTGAGCCTGAGTACTGCTCTTTCTCATCATTACTGGTCACACCACGGTAAGGGTCCCCCGCTGGTATCACACTCAAACTGAGTTCCCTGCAAGCAAGAACTTAAGGATTCTTTTTTTTTTGAGACGGAGTCTCGCTCTGTTGCCAGGCTGGAGTGCAGTGGCGTGATCTCGGCTCACTGCAACCTGCAACCTCTGCCTCCTGGGCTCAAGTGATTCTCCTGCCTCAGCCTCCTGAGTAGCTGGGACTACAGGCTTGCATGACCACACCCAGCTCTGTGTGTGTGTGTGTGTGTCTGCATGTGTGTGTATATATACTTTTTTTTTTTTGAGAAGAAATGGATTTTCACCATGTTGGCCAGGCTGGTCTCAAACTCCTGACCTCATGATCCGCTCACCTCAGCCTCCCAAAGTGCTGGGATTACAGGTGTGAGCCACCATACCCGGCCCTGAACTTAAGGCTTTTTTACTCATCTCTGTAAAACCTCCAAACTTAGTAATGACTGGCACAAGCAGGCAGCAGGCCTGTACCAGATCTCTGTAAACAAAAAAAAAAAAAAAAAAAAGAAAAGAAAGAAAGAAGGGAGGGAGAGGCAAATCTAAAATTAGTGACAAGTATTCCACACTGAATAACGGTTAGGACCTCTCCCATAATGTAGTGTTCTCAAATTCTTTTCTTCACAAATAATCTTAAGCAGAAATCTAATACACAAAACAGACAAAAATGGAGCTGCTATTCTATCAAGTTTCATATTTATTAATAAGTAACACAGAAATTAAAAGATCAAATGTGGCTGGGCCAAGTGGCTCATGCCTGTAATCCCAGCACTTTGGGAGGCCAGGGTGGGTGGATCACTTCAACCCAGGAGTTCAAGACCAGCCTGCCCAACACAGCGAGTCCCCATCTCTACAAAAAATTTAAAAATTGGCTGGGGGCGTGGTGGCACTCGCCTGTAGTCACAGCTACTCAGGGGAGGCTGAGGTGGGAGGATCGCCTGAGCCCAGGAGTTTGAGGCTGCAGCAAGCCATGACTGCACCACTGCACTCCAGCCCGGACAGCAGAGACCCAGTTTCTAAAGAAACACAATATAAAATAAGAAAAGAGCAAATATGACATCGGGTAGATCTGTGTGGACTAACAGAACAGAGGGGACAGGTGTCTAGAATATACTGATAAGTGAGAAACTGAAGAGTATTATGTATGCATAGTAAGATTCCATTTTGTAAAAAATCCAACAAATCTTTGTACATACGTAAAATGGACACTAAACTATTAAAAAAGTGACATCCTTGGGCAGTGAAACTAGGGTGGGAGTTATATATTTTACTTACCTCTCATTTTATTTACTTACAATAATAAAGCATGCTACATTTAAAAATAAAAAGTGAGGAAACTGGATATCTAATATGAAAAAAATGAAGTTGAAGCCTTACCTTCTACCACTGACAAAAATTAACTCAAATGGATCAAAGACATAAATGTAAAAGCTAAACTATAAAATATTTAGAAAAAAACAAGAGAATCTGGCAATGATTCAGATATGACATCAAAAGTGAAGGCAACAATGATAAAAAATAGGTTAAGTTAGACTCCATGCAAATGAAATGCTTGTATGCAAAGGACACTATCAACAGAATGAAAAGGCTACCCACGGAATGGGAGGCTATATTTGCAAATCATATATCTGAAAAAGGGTTATTATCAAGAACACATAAAGAACTCATACAACAACAACAAAAAAACCCAATTTAAAAATGGGCAAAGGACTTGAATATACATTTCTCCAAATAAGGTAAAGAAATGGACAATAAGCACATGAAAAGATGCTCAACATCATAAATCATTAGAGAAAAACAAATCAAAACAAAATGAGATACGACTTCATATCCATAGGATGGATACTATTAAAGAAACAGGACAAAGGCCGGGCACAGTGGCTGAGGTCTGTAATGCAGTGCTTTGGGAGGCCAAGGCAGGCGGACCACCTGAGATCAGGAGTTCGAGACCAGCCTGGCCAACATGGTGAAACCACATCTCGCCTAAAACTACAAAAAAAATTAGCCAGGAGTGGTGGTGCACACCTGTACTCCCAGCTACTTGGGAAGCTGAGGTAGGAGAATCACTTGAACCCAGGAGAGTTTGCAATGAGCCAAGATCACACCACTGCACTCCAGCCTTGGCGACAGAGGGAGACGCTGTCTCAAAAAAAAAAAAAAAAAAAAAAAAAAAAAAAAAAAAAAAAAGTATTGGCAAGAATGTGGAAAAACCAGAACCCTCATGAGTTGCTAGAGGGAATGTAAAATGGTATAGTCACTGTAGGAAAGCGTATAGTGGTTACTCAAAAAAGTTAAACATTGAATTACCATATGATCCAGCAATCCCACTACTGGGTATACATTTAAAAAAAAATTACAAGCAGGTACTCAAATATTTGTTTTTGTGGTTTTCTTTTTTTTCTTTTATTTTTGAGATGGAGTTTCGCTCTGTCACCCAGGCTGGAATGAGTGGCTCCATCTCTGCTCACTGTAGCCTCAGCCTCCTGAGTTCAAGCGATTCTCCTGCCTCAGCCTCCCTAATAGCTGGGAATACAGGTGTGCGCCATCATGCCCTGCTAATTTTTGTATTTTTAGTAGAGACGGGGTTTCACTATGTTGGCCAGGCTGGTCTCAAACTCCTGACCTCAGGTGATCCGCCCACCTCGGCCTCCCAAAGTGCTGAAATTACAGGCGTGAGCCACTGTGCCCTGCTCGGACTCATTTGTACACCCATGTTCACAGCAACATTATTCACAATAGCCAAAGACAGAAGCAACCCAAGTGAGTGGATCAACAAAATGTGGTACACAGACATGATATAGTAAATATATTTGGTCTTTCTCCGCAGACTAAAACCTTAATAGGAGTGTCTTTCGTTATTCAGAGAAGCCCCTTTGGACCACACCTAAATTTATGCTAATGAGGCTTTCGGTGAGACCTCTAGTTATGAGGCTGGTCACCAGAAAGACCAGATGATTAGAAGGCTGGAATGTTCAGCCCTACCCACAAGTTCCTGAAAGGTAGGAGGAAGGGGAGACTTAGGAGATTAAGCTCTACAACGATAATGGGACAAGATTTGATCGGCTTCAGGTAACACACTCGGAAGCTGGGAGGAAGGAACACATGAAAGTCCCACGTACCCCTGCTCCGCCACCTTCCTTGTTCCATGCATCTCTTCCATCTGGCTATTCCTGAGTAGAATCCTTCAAAATGACCCGGTTAACCTAAGTAAAATGCTTTCCTGGGTTCTGTCAGGTATTCTAGCAAATTATCAGACTTAAGGAGAGGGCCGTGAGAATCCTAAATGTATAGATGGTACAGGTGGCAACGTGGGACTTGCAACTGGCATCTGAAGTGAGAACAGTCTTGTGGGACTGAGCACTTTAACTTGCAGGATCTGACACAAACTACCAGTAGATACAGTCAGAATTAAACTGAATTTTAAGAGTAGTTGGTGCAGCAGAGAACTGGAGAGTTGCTTAGGGTGGTAAAAACCCCACATATTTGGTGTCAGAAGTGTATGAAAAAGTTCTGAAGACTGATGGTGGTGATGGTTGCAAAACAACGTGAATATACTTAATGCCACAGAATCGTACACATAAAAATGGTAAATTTCGGCTGGACATGGTGGTTCACACCTGTAATCCCAGCACTTTTGGAGGCTGAGGTGGGCGGATCACCTAAAGTTAGGAGTTCGAGACCAGCCTGGCCAACATGGTGAAATCCTCTCTCTACAAAAAATTCAAAAATCAGCCAGGCATGGTGGCATGCACCTGTAATCCCAGCTACTTGGGAGGCTGAGGCAGGGGAATTGCTTGAACCTGGGAGGTAGAGGTTGCAATGAGCTGAGATTATGCCACTACACTCCAGCCTAGGCAATAGAGTGGGACTCTTTCTCAAAAAAAAAAAAAAAAAAAAAAAAGTAAATTTGTATGTTATGCATACTTTTAACCATGATTTAAAAAATATCTAGAGCAAGCATGGCTGGGCACAGTGGCTCATGCTTATAATCGAACTTTGAGAGGCTAAGGTGGGAGGATAGCTTAAAGCCTGAAGTTTAAGGTTACAGTGAGTTATAATCAAATCACTGCATACCAGTTTGCACAAGAGCAAAAACCCTGTCTCTCAAAATTAAATAAACAAATTTTTAACGCGTTTAAAAGTCACCACCACCGCCGGGCGCGGTGGCTCAAGCCTGTAATCCCAGCACTTTGGGAGGCCGAGACGGGCGGATCACGAGGTCAGGAGATCGAGACCATCCTGGCTAACACAGTGAAACCCCATCTCTACTAAAAAAATACAAAACACCAGCCGGGCGAGGTGGCGGCGCCTGTAGTCCCAGCTACTCGGGAGGCTGAGACAGGAGAATGGCGGGAACCCGGGAGGCGGAGCTTGCAGTGAGCTGAGATCCGGCCACTGCACTCCAGCCTGGGCGGCAGAGCAAGACTCCGTCTCAAAAAAAAAAAAAAAAAGTCACCACCACCACCTTTTAAAAAAAGAAAGCAAACTCTGGTTAAAGGTGGGAAGGCCACATCCACTGTGACCACCACCCAATGACCAAGAAGCAGGGCTGCACTCCACAGGCCAGTGTGAAAACCACAAGAAGGGGCAGAAAGTGATTAAAAAAAAAAGGAACACTCACTCAGGGCACAGTGCCTACAGTAGCTAAAATGCATAGGGTTAGATTATTTTAAGACCAAATCACACTCACCTACACAATCACAAACTACAACTTCAAACAACAAAATACCTTTGCTTCCTCTACCATTTTCTTCTCTTCATCCACTTCCTCAGTTTTTGCTGAATCTTCGCTTTGGAGTTTTCTTCTCTTTTGCTTGGGAGCCATGAAGCCTTGGAGAAATTTCTTTATGACACTGGCCTGAAGGGCAATCACACACTCGCCAAAATCCTTCAATTTCTCTAATGAAATGACCTATAGGAAAGGATTTTAAAACCAGACTGAGAGAAGGCCAAGAGGAAGATGAAAGGAATCCATCCTCAAATTCAAATAAATGTAGACTCAAATGCCACATAACATTCATTTAACAAAATCAAGACCCACATACCATTAATTTAACTGTGCTCCTCAGTTCGCTGCATGGCTTATGCATTTTAAAGTAGCTGACTGGTCGGGCGCGGTGGCTCACATTTGTAATCCCAGCATTTTGTGGGGCCAAGACGGGCGGATCACCTGAAGTCAGGAGTTCGAAACCACTTTGGCCAACATGGCAAAACCCCATCTCTACTAAAAATAGAAAAATTAGCCAGGTGTGGTGGCATGTGCCTGTAATCCCAGTTACTTGGGAAGCTGAGACAGGAGAATCACTTGAACCCTGGAGGCGGAGGTTGCAGTGAGCCGAGATCGTGCCACTGTACTCCAGCCTGCGTGACACAGCGAGATTCCGTCTCAGAAAAAAAAAAAAAGTACTTAACTACTTCCCTTTTCCCAGCTAAGGGATCCACCAAATGAGTTACATAGTTGATTCATTCAATAATGACTGAGTGTCTGCTATGTTTAAACTATAATCTTAAGGCAAAGACACACTGAGAAAGTAAAATAAAAATTTGCTGACTTTCCAACTTAATAATTTTTAAAAAAATTTTTTTCAGATTTGTAACTTGCTTCCAGCATGTAACTAACTACATGTAAGGTAGTGTGTTTTACAAACTTGATCTCCTTTTTTTTCTTTTTAAAGAGACAGGTCTCACTGGGTCACCAAGGCAGAAGTGCAGCAATCACAACTCAGTGCAGCCTTGAACTCCTGGGCTCAGGTGATCCTCTTGCCTCAGCCTCCCCATTAGCTGGGATCCCAGGTACATGGTATCACACCTGGCTAATTTTTCAAAATTCTTGCGCAGGCTGGTCTCAAACTCCTGGCCTCAAGCGATCCTCCTGCTTCACTGATCTCTTTTTAAGCCTCACATCTACCCGATAGATGAGGAAACAGAAGTTTAGCCACTTCATCAAAATCATGTGCCCAACCAGGTGTGGTGGTGGCATACGCCTGTAGTCCCAGCTACTCGGGAGACTGAGGAAGGAGTTTGAGGCTGCTGTCAGCTATGATCTGTGAATAGCCACTGCACTTCAGACTGGGTAAGAATAACAAGACCCATCTCTTTTTTTTGAGACAGAGTTTTGCTCTTGTCGTTCAGGCTGGAGTACAATGGCACAATCTTGGCTTACTGCAACCTCCACCTCCCGGGTTCAAGCAATTCTTCTGCCTTAGCCTCCCAAGTAGCTGGGATTACAGGCATGTGCCACCACATCCACCTAATTCTTGTATTTTTAGTAGAGACGAGGTTTCTCTATGCTGGTCAGGCTGGTCTCAAACTCCCAACCTCAGGTGATCTGCCTACCTCAGCCTCCCAAAGTGCTGGGATTACAGATGTGAGCCACCACATCCGGACAAACAAGACCTATCTCTTAAAAGATCAATTAATTTAAAAATAAAAAGAAAAGAAATAAAAAATGTCCTTAAACACTATCAATCACACAACACATGCCAATTAGAAGATAACAGTTTAATAGTCACAAAGAAAAATGATACCCCAATGTCAGCAAGATACAGGCCTGAATTTGGCACAAAGTAGGCAATTAATGAACATTTGCTACACAAAAAGTAAACGTGTAACATCTGAAACCTGCAAGATCCTTTGGGTTCAATAATTCTTTTTAAAAAAATCATTAAGAAACATAAAGATGTTTCAATCTTTTTTCCCAGGAAATGTACCAAGAATTCACCACAAGATTAATTAAAAAGAAAAAATGTGCATATGCAAGACACACATATTATTTGCTTATTCTAACAGCAAAAAAAAAAAAACAAAAAAAAACGGGCTAGAAGAGTTGCAAAGTACTTATAAATTAGGAAAAATGGCATGGGGGGATGCAAATGAACGTGTTCATAAAAATCACAAAACCATAAGAGCATACACATTGGCTGGGTGAGGTGGCTCACACCTATAATCCTAACCCTTTGAGAGACTGAGATAGGAGGATCTCATGAAGCCAGGAGTTTGAGATCAGCCAGGGCAACATAGTGAGATTCTGTCTCTATAAAATTTTCCATTTGTGTGTGTGTGAAACAGGGTCTCGCTATGTTGCCCAGGCTGGTCTTGAACTCCTGGGCTCAAGCAATCCTCCTGCCTTGGCCTCCCAAAGTGCCGGGATTATGGGTGTGAGCCACCATGCCCAGTCTCTATAAAAAAATTCTAAAAATCAGCCAGGCAGGGGTTGCTTGTGCCTGTAGTCCCAACTACTTGGAACCCTGACATGGTAGAATCACTTAAGCAAAGGAATTTGAGGTTGCAGTGAGCAATGACTGTGCCACCATACTTCAGCCTAGGTAACAGAGAGGGACCTCATCTCTTTAAAAAGAAAAAAAAGACAAAACATGTCATAGTGCATGAGGAATTTGAAAAGACCCACAAATATTAATATGCCTAGAATTATGTGGACTTACTGATTTAAAATCAGTAAAAAAATGGTTTACAATAGTAATTGCTGCATAGTATTCACCAATCTTCGACACCTAAACCTACCTGCTATGGTGTATGGGATCTTTTGAGAAGTTTCACCCATCCCACTGAAGGGTCCCTCTGAGCACTAAAGGACAGGACTGTGATGACAGCCCACTGGACAACATGAGTCACGCCCAACATAAATAGAAATCTGAGCTACTGAGTGTGAAGAATGGGCAAGTGCAGGATACACAAGCATGTTTTACACCTGAAAGCAGAGGCATCGCAAGGGAAAGATGTGAAATGATGCTGTATGACTAGAGCCTCTACAATCAGTTTTCATCCACCTTAGTAGCAAAGCTCTTTTCATATCAAGGTTGTAAGCCAATTATTAAGCTTTTCTGGATACCAGCAAAAGATAACAAGGAAAAAATACATGTACATAAAGTATTTTTGGTTCCATATATGTCTTCCAAGACAAATCCAAACATCTGATTTCCAGGAAGGTCATGCAGAGAAGTCAAGAACAGCATCAGGGAACAACTTCAGATTGAGTTTCCATGAGTAATTCAAGGGGGATTTTCTTATATTCTTACCCGGGCTTCAAATTCTGATGTTTCTTCCACATATCCAAGTCCTCCTTTTTGTAACCTTGTTGCAACTTCAATGAGATCACTACGAAGAAAGTTTAAAAGCTCCTGGTTGCCATCACAGGATTTTAGACCCAAATTGGGTTTCCGAGCTAGATGAATAGAGTGAATAATGTCCTGGTACCTAGAAGATTTGGGACAAGAGAAAAGGGAAAGAAAGAAACCTTTTGAAGATGTTCTTTAAATTTCAATTACTTAACATTTTATTTCTAGAAAACTTACTTAGATCTCTTTCACCTCTCCCTGGTGTTTTCTCTTTTTTTTTTTTCCCTGAGACAAGGTCTTGCTCTGTCACACAGGCTGGAGTGCAAAGGTGCCATCACAGCTCACTGCACCTTCAAACTTAGGCACTCATGCAGTCCTCCGACCTGAGCCTACAGCTGGGATTACAAGGTATTGCCTCCACACTTGGCTAATTTTTTTTATTTTTTGTAGGGATGGGGTCTTGCTTGCTATGTTGTGCACACTGGTCTCAAACTCCTGATTTCAAGTGATCCTCTCCCTTAGGCCTCCAAAACTGCTGGGATTACAGGTGCGCACCACCACACCCAACCACTTCTAAGCTTTTAATGGTAGGAATCAATCTTCATATTTAGTGAACAAAACAGGTCCTTTCAATTCAACACACGCAGCATCAAATGTGCTGCCCAAAGACAAGGAACATCATAGAACTATATTCCTTTGTGGCTCTGTGCACTGACATTTTCCTTTGTTCCTTTTTTTTTTTTTGAGATGGAGTATCGCTGTCGCCCAGGCTGGAGTGCAGTAGTGTGATCTTGGCTCACTGCAACCTCCATATCCCGTGTTCAAGTGATTCTCCTGACTCAGTCTCCCTAGTAGCTGGGACTACTAGGCGCCCATCACCACGCCCGGCTAGTTTTTGTATTTTTAGTAGAGGCGGGGTTTTGCCATGTTGGCCAGGCTGATCTCAAACTCCTGACCTTGTAGATCCGCCTGCCTCCGCCTTCCAAAGTGCTGGGATTACAGGTGTGAGCCACTGTGCCCGGCCCTCCTTTGTCTTTCTTAATTTGCCTAGACACATCTGTATTCAGACAACACAATTCTGAATGCAATTTTAATTAATTTACACATTAAGCAGTGGACTAACATCAATATTATGTACCTATTTTCCTTTGCAAAAGTCTGGCAATGGTGTAGAGTATGTACTGAATCACATTTTCCTTCCCTCTTCCATCAAACCTAAACTCAACCGTGAAATTGAGCAGAGTCAGAAATAAGAGGTGGCATTAAGCCAAAATCTTATCCTGGCTTTGATAGAAATGTCTACAACAAATATGGCAGTCGCAAATTTAGATGGAGTTGATGCTACTTTGTAGACAGAACAGGGTTTTTGGTTCTTTTTAATTCATATGGCATGAAATTCACCAACTTGAAGCATGTACTTCAGTGGTTTTTGTTGTAGAACCACCACAACTATGTAATTCCAAAACATTTTCATCACCCCAAGCAGGAATCTCTTACCTGTTAGCAATCATCACTCCCACTCTCTCCTTCCCCTATCCTCTGGCAACCACTAATCCACTTTCTGTTTGAAATAGATTTGCCTATTCTAAATGTTTCATTTGAATGAAATCATACACCACATGGCCTTTGATGTCTGACTTATTTCACTTAGCATGTTTTCTAGGTTCATCCATGTTGTAGCACAGAACAGTACTTCATTTCTTTTTGTGGCTAAATAATATTCCATTATTTGAATATTCTAAATTTTGGGCATTTTTTGTTTCATTTTGTTTGGAATAGCGTCTTGCTCTGTCACCCAGGCCAAGCCAGAGTACAAGGGCATGACCTTGGCTCAGTGCAACCTCTGCCTCCTGGGTTCAAGTGACCAACTCAGCTCGGCCTCCCAAGTAGCTAAGACTACTTCATACACAAACCACCACACCCAGCTAATTTTTGTATTTTTTATAGAAACAGAGTTTCTCTATGTTGCCCAGGCTGGTCTCAAAACTCCTGGACGCCAAGACAGTGGCCTACCTTCACCTCTCAAAATGCCGGGATTACAGGTGTGGGCCACCACACAAGGCCTGGATATATACCAAATTTTATTTATCCATTCCATCAATTGATAGTCATTGCCATTGTTTCCACCTTTTGGTTCTTCTGAATATTGACAGAATAATTCCGGACACCCACCCATCTGGGCCTGCATCTGCAAAGCTGTCTAACAACCATGAGGCTCACAGCTTGGTGCTGGCACATGTTCTTTAGTGCATAATCCTGCTACTCTACATATAGATGGCCAAAGGCATATTTTTCCAATAAGCATAATGTGCCAAGAAAATATCAGGCAATATGAACACAAAACGGTGACACATTTAAAATATTTTACTTTAACAACTTTAATGGATAATAAAAAAAAACCCTCAGATATTTATATCCAACACTAAAGAGAAGTAGGATGTGACGAGTAAGATGAAAACCTCTTACCTCTTCTCTAGTCTCTCTTTAAGTTGACTTTCCCTTATTCCCTGAGGGTGAAGACAGTTTAACAACTCATCCAGCTCCTTTTGACTATCACATAAAAACCTGTAGGGGCAAAACAGACCTGATAACTCTGAAAAAAAAAAAAAAATTCAAAATCAAACACTAAGCAAGGGATCTAGAGTTGGTAGTGGGACTTGGGAGAACAGAATTCCAAATGTGTTCACAGTTTACTATCTAGAAGTAGGATTAAGTAATTTACTATTGTCATGATGCCTAGTGTTAACTCTGTACTAGGATACCGGAGCCAATATGGTTCCTATTAAAATATTAAATGAAATTTTATAAAGTTAATTAGTATACTTGTCCCTTTCCCTCTAGAGAGTAAACCTATACCCAAAATTCAAAAATGAAATGTCATTAAACCACAGATGATCACAGTTAAAGTCATAGAATGGATCCTCTAAAACCTAGCTCACTGCCTAAAAGCAGAATTGCACACAAAGGAAACTAACGGCTATGCACACAATTTGTTAATTAATAAAAGTTAAGGAAAATCTTAAATACTTCTATTCCCAACCAAATTTAAGCTACATTTTTACTGCTATATAAGATATATCACATAATACACAAAGTTGTATTACAAGGGGGGAAAATCAAAATTCCAACCCTTAAAAAACAAGTATCTTCTTAACGAAAATCAGGTCTGCTAATGCAAGAAGTTTTGGTATCCAAAATATCAAAGTCACACAAAGTATCCTGAGCATTATTAACTCACTGGCATCACTATACTAAATACTTTCTTCCTCAACAATTAAAAGGAAAAAGAAAGAGCAACCAGATGAATGCTCACATTACCATAGGTTCTGTCCTTGTTTAGGTGTGGTTGTCTCTACAGCAACTTCTGTTGCTGGTCCATGTTGTGTGTTCATGTTTGCATTTTTACCTAAGTTTGCTTTCTTACCTAAGAAAAATTGAGATATTAGGTTGACTATAGTAAATACCCAATTGCTAGTTTCAAACCTAAGCAGTACCCAGTGGCAAACTCAACAGTTTGTAACAACACAGATGCTTCCTGTGAAATATCAAATATATCTTCATGTATAATAGATGCTACTTTCTCTTACATATCTTAAACACAGCATGTTATCTCAGATATTTGCTCTCTGAAGTGGAATCGCTGCACAGTTCCAAAGTTTAAGAGTACTGCAACTTAGAATGAAGAAGAATGACTATCTTTATATCAAAGCAAAATAAAGAACTTACTCCTTTTACACGATGTTAAGAGCAAAGGCATCTGTAGTGAAGCAGAAGCAATGAGAATACATAAATACCATAGACTTACCCTTGGAGGTTTCAAGTGGCAAATAATACAACTAACTTTTTTGTAAATCAGTTCCTATATACTGATACATGACTTTAACATAGATATATTTTGAGCCAATTTATCAAAGCCTATCTTAGCTCACCACAATATCTGTTTTTTGTTTTTTTGAGACAGAGTCTTGCTCTGTCGCCCAGGCTGGAGTGCAGTGGTGTGATCTTGGCTCACTGAAACCTCCGCCTCCCGGGTTCAGGTGATTCTCCCTGCCTCAGACTGCCAAAAGGCTGGTATTATAGGCGCGCGCCACCACGCCTGGCTAATTTTTGCATTTTTAGTAGAGATGGGGTTTGACCATGTTGGCCAGGTTAGTCTCGAACTCCTGACCTCAGGTGATCTGCCCACCTTGGCCTCCCAAGTGCTGGGATTACAGGTGTGAGCTACCACTCTTGGCCAGTCATCACAATACTTAGCTTACAATAAGCCTTACCTTACAATAAGCCTTACTGCATACTATGACTGTTTCTCTTCTCTTTCCCATTCTCCCCGCTTTAACCTGAAACATCTCTGCAATGCCACTAACACATAACCTTGTTTAGTCTTTTCAGTTGGGGTTTTTTTTTTTTTTTGAGACAGAATGTTGCTCTGTCACCCAGGCTGGAGTGCAGTGGTGCAATCCTGGCTCACTGCAACCCCTGCCTCCTGGGCTTAAAACAATTCTCTTGCCTCAGCCTGCCAAGTAGCTGGGATTACAGGCGCCTGCCACCGCACTCAGCTAATTTTTGTATTTTTTATAGAGACGGGTTTTGCCACGTTGGCCAGGCTGGTCTTCAACTTCTGAGCTCAAATGATCCACCTGCCTCAGCCTCCCAAAGTGCTGGATTACAGGCATGAGCCACTGCATCCAGCCTCAGCTGGGTAATTTTAAATAGAAACTGCCATTCTAGAACTGGAAAACGTGAAACAACATCCACCAGGATGCTCTAGAAGTGAAGGGTCTGGGTCCCCAACCTTGTCTTGGGGACACATTATAAAGTAACACTCCCTCATCCCACTGAAATCTCTTCCAAATCTAAACATCCAGGCTCCACAGTTACTGCTCTCAAATCTAACTGCCCTCACCTGAGTGTTTATGCAGTCTACCAAAACTAGATTGTTCTAACAAGTGACATAATCTATGCTCAATATAATTCAACATACAAACATCTTAAATTTGAAGTTTTATTTGAAGGAATGTTTATTTTTGTAAATTCGTAGTATTCTTACTTAACAATTTTGTGAGTTTCAAGTTTGAGTTAGGAATTTCTCTAACATGAAAAGTTACTTTAAAAAATAAAGATTTATCAATGAAGCACAAGAATCTAGTACTCAGGAAGCAACTCTTTTTTTTTCTTTATCTCCCACATGACACCAACACATAAGCAATTTTCATTAGGTTACAGACAGGAGAGCTGAAGGAAGTTTATGGATCATTTAACCTAGTGATTCTCGACAGGGAGCACCGCTGCTGCCATAGGCATCTGGCAGAATCTAGAGACATACTTGGTTTTCACTGCTACCACCCAGTGGGTAGAGGGAAGCTCCTGAATGCACAGGACAGCTCCCAGTACAAAAAACTATCTTCCTCATCAGTGTCATGGTGGGAGAAAAAAAAAAGATTCATCTACCCCAAAATGTCAGTAACACTGGGGTTGAGAAAACCTGAGCTAACCTAAGAATCTTATTTTTTTAATTAAAATTTGTTTAATTTCTTTCTTGAAATATACTCAATACATACACTTTAAGAAAGAAGATGAATATATATTCAGAAAACCATTCACTGTGTATTTCTTTTACAAACTGAACACATATACCCAGCACCCAGATGAAGAGAAAGAATATTACCAGTGTCCCTACATGATCCCTTCTCAGTCACTCATTTTTCGTTAGGTATTTGCCATGTTTCTCCTCACAAGAATTGTAAGGACTTTATCTGTCTTGTTTGCAGCTATACCCCTAGCATTTAAGACCTCATCTGTCTTCTTTGCTGTTGTACCCCTAACATATGAAAAACTGCTTCACAAATAGATTCAGCATAAACACTGAATAAATTAATTTTAAAAGTAAACGGGGGTCAGGTGCGGTGGCTCACACTTGTAATCCCAGCACTTCGGGAGGCCGATGTGGGTGAATCACCTGAGGTCAGGAGTTTGAGACCAGGTTGGCCAACATGGCGAAACCCTGTTTCTACTAAAAATACAAAAATTAACCAGATGTGGTGGCAGACACCTGTAGTCCCAGCTACCTAGGAGGCTGAGGTAGAACTGTTTGAACCCAGGAGGCGGAGGTTGCAGTGAGCCGAGATCGCACCACTGCACTCCAGCTTGGGCGGCAAGAGTGAAACTCCGTCTCCAAAAAAAAAAAAAAAAAAAAAAAGTAGAAGAGGACATGTAACACTGCCCTTCTTAGTCCCCATACCTCAGTTTCAGCCCTTGAGGCACCTACAAAGGCTTCCAAGGGACAAAGTTTGAAAACTGCTCCTATAAAATCTAATACCCAAATATCCTAATATTCAAGCTCTTCATCTTCTCACACTATGCTTAGAACAAAGGTAGTAATCAAATGTGGGTTTCTTTCCTTCTCTCTACACATTTCACACCTACCCATGTCACTCAAATTGATCTAAGACCACAATAAAGAAATTCTGCAAATGGAAAAGATGACAGAGGAAAGGTAGTCCTTAATGTTGAGCCCACTAGAGCAAGGTGAACTCACTCTTAGATATACAGATATACTCACTGCGGGGACAGTAATCCTCATCAGCAGAGACTGTGTGGTCTTTGCAGTGATGGTTGAATCGGTAGTCAATGCTATCATGTACCCAGCCTTTTTCAATGAATAATCCTGGAACTTCATCTGAGAAGAGCCAGTATCTACAAATCACAACCAGTATTAGTAAGACAATGAATAGATCAGGATTGCAGGATGATTTTACTGCTGGAGAAGATAATTACAGAGTATCATTGAGTATTCAAAACCACAGTTTACGGAATTCTTCCTCTTCAGAACTCCAGACAGATAAAAATTGCAAGGTAAATCAAAGTATATGAGAAATGTTGAAACTGGAGACTAGTTTAGTGTCTGTGATTTTTGTAACTTCTTTCTTTTTTTTTTTTTTTTTGAGACAGTCTCGCTCTGTCGCCCAGGCTAGAGTACAGTGGCCTGATCTCAGCTCACTGCAAGCTCCGCCTCCCGGGTTTACGCCATTCTCCTGCCTCAGCCTCCCGAGCAGCTGGGACTACAGGTGCCCGCCGCCTCAGCCAGCTAGTTTTTTATATTTCTTAGTAGAGACACGGCTTCACTGGGTTAAGCCAGGATGGTCTCAATGTCCTGACCTCGTGATCCGCCCGCCTCAGCCTCCCAAAGTGCTGGGATTACAGGCTTGAGCCACCACGCCCGGCCACTTCTTTCTTTTTTCAATGGAAATAGGGTCTCGCTATGTTGGCCAGGCTGGTCTTGAACTACTGGCCTCAAGCAATCCTCTTGCCTCAGCATCCCAAAGTGTTAGGATTACAGGTATGAGCCACCACGCCCAGCCCCAATTTGTGTAACTACTACTATTTCTCCTTCTTTAGGTTTTACAAAATGTATGCATGTAAAACCTATTATCATTTTTAAAGACTTGTATTTGGATTACATTTCACCTATCACCATCATCTAAGCTTCCTACTTGTGGTATCTTCAAGGGCAAGAATATGTCTTACTTAACTTGCAACTCTAGCATTTGGCAGTTAATATTCAATAATCATCAACAATTCTGTTTCCAAATAGAAATGGAAAACTGAAGAGAGAAGCTTGCCTATTCTTGTACTTCAGGAAATTTTCGTAACTAACAGCAATGTAAATAGTCCTAAAGAAAACAAAAATTCGGTTGAGGAACTGACCTATTATGGTTTCGATCTGTGCCAATAGGAGTCCTGCGCATGACTAGTTTGGCCTTGGCAATCCCTTCCTGGAAAGCTTTCTCAGCAGCTGCTTTGTGCTTCCGTATTCGTTCTTCTTCAGCTTGGCGTTCCAGTTTCACTATTAAAAAGACTCAATCAGATATTTTCCTAGTAAATCCCACTCTTACAAATTAAATAAAATATGGAGTAAAAAGTGGCTAGTGTACAGCAGTTGTTTATAAAATCTTAGTTTGCTTTCCCTAATTCTAATGTTGTAAGAAATGACATGTGAGGCAGCAACATCTAGTCCTCCTATACTCCTTGAATTTTGCTGACATCTCATCCCTAACTCAATGCAAAATCTTTTCTCTCCAAAATATCACTTCTTTTTGTTTTCGTTTTGAGGCAGAGTCTTGCTCTGTCACCCAGGCTGGAGTGCAGTGGCGCGATCTCGGCTCACTGCAACCTCTGCCTCCCAGGTTCAAGCAATTCTCCAGCCTCAGCCTCCCGAATGTAGCTGGACTACAGGCACACACCACCACGTCCAGCTAATTCTGGCATTTTTAGTAGAGACGGGGTTTCCCCATGTTGTCCAGGCTCGTCTCGAACTCCTGACCTCAAATGAATCACCCGTTTCAGCCTCCCAAAGTGCTGGGATTACAGGCGTGAGCCACCATACCCAGCCAAAATATCACTTCTTAATATACTTTATACAATCCTGAAGAAATAGTTAACAGTCCATAAATGGGACTAACTGAAACATCTTCTGACAGGTACACCCTACAGGATCCTCAAAAAGATCATGATAAATAAAACCAGTAAAGTAACTATTTCAAAATAAAACATACTTCAGTCCTGAGGAATCTGATAGTAATTTGGCTTAACAGCCCTGATGACAAGAAAAAAACCCCTGAAAAACGGCAGGGGAGCACTTGTGAATAATAATTATTTTACACTGAACACCTATTTTTCTAATTATTCAGCAAGTTACTGTTAATGATAAAAATTTTATTTCTGATTATTCATTAATTAGGTTTGAAATTTCCCTCAACAACAAGAGCAGCCCACTAATTTTGAAAGTTTTTCCATAATTGTCACAAACCCTGACACCATAGGGTACACAGCAATGCTATATACATTGTCACAATTTTTAAAAATTGTTCATTTTTTTTTTAGAGACAGGGTCTTACTATGTTTGCCCACACTGGTCTCAAACTTCTGGGCTCAAGCAATCCTCCTGCCTCGGCTTCTCACAGTGCTGGGATTAGAGGTGTGAGCCATTACACTCAGCCCCAAGAATTTTTAACCCTGATTGTCTTATTGACAATAACATTTACAATAAGATGTGAATCTGGAAAATGCATCTGTCTAAAGATGTTACTTTAAAAACTTAAGATAAATTCCATTTAAAACACGGAATTTGTTACCTTTGATAAACAGTGTTCTAGCCCAAATGACACTGTATATTTTTAACAATGTTTATAGTAAAAAATAGTACAAAGGTAAATGATAAAAAAGAGAGAGAGAGAGAATGAGTGAGTGATGGCCCAATTACAGTGAAGGAAAAGTTTAGTCTCCCAAGACTACAAACAAAGAAACATAAACCAACTTAGGACAAGTCATCAAAGCAAGACCCAAGTTCTGACTCAGAGGTTACAGCACTGAACTAGTTATCCAAAGACCTGAACTCTAATCCAAATACTGATCTTGGTAAAATATTAATATCGTGTCCTTTGTTTCTATACAAATAACAGAATATCATCTTCTTTTCCTTTCTCTTAAGGTAAATATAAAACACAGCAAAGCAGTCCAAAAATGCAGTAAGAAATTATTACGTTTCTGATAAAACAGGGCTGAACGTTTTAACCTACATTCTGCTTTATCTGGAGTACAGTTACACTTTTTTTTCTCTTTTTTTGAGACAGAGTTTCTCTCGTGTTGCCCAGGCTGGAGTGCAATGGTGTGATATTGCCTCACCGCAACCTCCACCTCCCAGGTTCAAGCAATACTCCTTGCCTCAGCCTCCCGAGTAGCTGGGATTACAGGCGTGAGCCACTGTGCCCGGCCGCAGTTATACTTTCTTGATAGGTTTTGTTTTGTTTTGAGATGGAGTCTCGCCCTGTCACCCAGCCTGGAGTGCAATGGCGCGATCTCGGCTCACTGCAACCTCTGACTCCCTGGTTCAAGCGATTATCCTGCCTCAGCTTCCCGAGTAGCTGGAATTACAGGCATGTACCACCACGCCCAGCTAATTTTTTTTGTTTTGTTTTGTTTTTTGAGACACAGTCTTGCTCTCTCCCCCAGGCTGGAGTGCAGTGGTGGTGCAATCTTGGCTCACTGCAACCTTGGACTCCCTGGTTCAAGCAACTCTCCTGCCTCAGCATCCTGAGTAGCTGGGATTACAGGCATGCACCACCACGCCAGGCTAATTTTTGTATTTTCAGTAGAGACAGGGTTTCACCATGTTGGCCAGAATGGTCTTGATCTCCTGACCTTGTGATCCACCCGCCTCAGCCTCCCAAAGTGTTGGGATTACAGGCGTGAGCCACCACGCCCCCAGCTAATTTTTTGTATGTTGGCCAGGCTGGTCTCAAATTCCTGACCTCATGATCCACCCGCCTCAGCCTCCCAAAGTGTAGGATTACAGGCATGAGCCACAGAGCCTGGATCTTCATAGGTCTTTAAAATTGTAAATACAATGGGCAGGGGCAGTGGCTCACGCCTTTAATCCCAGCAATTTGGGAAGCTGAGGCAGGCGGTTCACTTGAGGTCGGAGTTTGAGACCAGCTGAGCCAACATGATGAATCCCCATCTCCACTAAAAATACAAAAATTAGCTGGGCATAGTAGCGGACGTCTTGTTATCCCAGCTACTCAGGAGGCTGAGGCACGGGAATGGCTTGAACCTGGGAGGCAGAGGTTGCAGTGAGCCAAGATCGCACCACTGCACTCCAGCCTGGGCAAGAGCAATGCTCTGTATCCAAACAAATAAATAAAATGGAAAGTACACATTATATATGTGTACTCAGGCACAATATGCATTATATGTAAAAATATTTCAATGGCCTTAAGTAGTGCAAACTAAAATTTATTCTAAAAGGAATACACATTTTCTAATAAAAGAACTATTCAAGCCGGGTGTGGTGGCTCAGGCCTGTAATCCCAGCAGTTTAGGAGGCTGAAGCGGGAAGATCACTTGCGTTTAGGGGTTCAATACCAACTTCCACAAATAATAAAAAGATTAGCCAGGCGTGACACAAGCCTGTAGTCCCAGCTGCTCGGGAGGCTGAAGTGGGAGGATCACTTGAGCCCAAGAGGTCAAGGCTGCAGGGAGCTGAGATCACACTGCTGCACTCCAGCCTGGGTGACAGAATGAGACCTTGTCTCAAAATAAAATAAAAAAGAAAATGTTGAAAAAGAACAAGCTGGAAGATCAACACTTCCCTATTCCAAAACTTACTACAAAGTCATCAGCACAATGTGGCTTTAACATAAAGACAGACATACAGATCAATGAAATAGAATTCAGAGTCCAGAAATAAGCTAACGTATCCTAGAGTCGTATGATTTTTGACAAGTCTGTCAAGGCCATTCAATGGGGAAAGGTTTACCATTTCAAAAAATGACACTGCGACAACTGGGGAGCCACATGCAAAAAAAAAAAAATAAAGCTGAACTTTTACCTTACACTATAAAAATTAGCTGAAAATAAAAGACCTAAATTTCAGATGTAAAACGACAAGATATTTGGAAGAAAACAAGAGTAAATCTTCATGACCCCAGGTTTGGAAACAGATACTTAAATCTAATATCAAATCTATGAGTAACAAAAGAATAAAGAGATAAAATGAACCTCATCAAATTTAAAAACCTTTTGTGCTTCAAATGATACTACTAAGAAAGTTAAAGGACAGGACAGGCGCAGCGACTCACAGCTGTAATCCCAGCACTTTGGGAGGTCGAGGCAGGCGGATTAGTTGAGGTCAGGAGTTCGAGACCAGCTTTGTCAACATGGTGAAACCCCATCTCTAC
Source organism: Chlorocebus sabaeus (assembly GCF_047675955.1). Classification (NCBI taxonomy): domain Eukaryota; kingdom Metazoa; phylum Chordata; class Mammalia; order Primates; family Cercopithecidae; genus Chlorocebus; species Chlorocebus sabaeus. The sequence goes on along the minus strand of NC_132931.1, from coordinate 9,017,351 downwards.
TAAAAATACAAAATTAGCCAGGCGTGGTGGCGCACACCTGTAATCCCAGCTACTCGGGAGGCTGAGGCAAGAAAATCACTTGAATCCAGGAGGCAGAGGTTGCAGGGAGCCGAGATCACACCACTGCACTCCAGCGTGGGCACAAAAAAGTGTGAAACTCCGTCTCCCAAAAAAAATTAACAAAAAAAAGAAGTGAAAGAACAACACACAAAATAGATGAAAATATTTGTAGACCAGGTATCTGACAGAGAATTGTATCTAGAATATATAAAGAGCTCTTACAACTCAATAATAAACAAACAACTCAATTTAATAATGGGCAAATGATCTGAATTACTACTTCTCCAAAGACACACAGGTGGCCAGGAGACACATGAAAAGATGTTCAACATCATTAGCCATCAAAGAAATGCAAATCAAAACCACAATGAGATATCATTTCACACCCACTAGGATGACTACCATCAAAAAGTCAGAAAATAACAAGTATTGATGAGGACGGAGAAAAGTCAGAACCTTTAATTCGCTGCTGACAGGCATGTAAAATTGTGCAGCCACTTTGGAAAAGAGTCTGGCAGTTTCTCAAATGGTTAAGCATAACCATATGACCCAACAAACTCATTCCAGGTATTAACTCTAAAGAAATCAAAGTACATGACTGCTCAAAAACTCATACACCAATGTTTATGGCAGCATTATTCATAACAGGCAAAAGATGAAAACAATCTAAATGTTTATCAAGTGATGAATGAGAAACAAAACGTGGTATATCCAAATAATGGAATATTATCCAGCCATAAAAGGGAATGAAGTACTAACACATGCTACAACATGGATGAACCTGGAGAACATGCTAAGTGAAAAAAGCCAGCCATAAAAAGGCTGCATATTACATGACTGCATTTACATGAAATATCCAGAATAGGTAAATCCATAGACACAGAGAACAGACTGGTGGTTGCCGGGGGATGGGGACAAGGGAGAAGTGAGTGACTTTTGGGTTTTCTTGTAAAAATATTTTGGGGCCAGGCGCGGTACGGTGGCTGGCCTGGCACAGTGGCTGGCCAGGCACAGTGGCTCACACCTGTAATCCCAGTACTTTGGGAAGCTAAGGCAGGTGGATCAGGACTTCGAAACCAGACTGACCAACATGGTGAAACCCCGTCTCTAAACACAAAAATTGACCAGGCATGATGGTGCGTGCCTACAATCCCAGCTACTCGGGAAGCTGAGGCAGGAGAATCACTTGAACCCAGGAGGCGGAGGTTGCAGTGAGTCAAGATTGCACCACTGCACTCCAACCTCTCGGGGGGAAAAAAAAAAAAAGGTTTTGGAACTAAATAGAGGTGGTCTATTTTGTGACTGGCTTCTTTCACTTAGCATCAAGATTCATTCATGTTGTAGCATGTAAAACATTATGCTAAGTGAAAGTCACAAAAGACTACCTATTTATTATACAATTCCATTTACAGAAAACGTCTAGAATAGCAAATCTGTAGAGACAAAGTAGACTGGTGGTTGCTCAGGGCTGGGGAGGATGAGTGAATGGGTAATGACAGTTCATGGGTGGGTTTCTTTCTGAGATGATAAAAATGTTACAAAATTGACCGTGGCAATGGTTGTATATTATCTGTGAATCTACTGAAAACACTAACTCATACACAATAAGTGAACTAATTATACTGCATGTCGATTATTTCTTAATAAAGCTGCTTTTTAAAAGTTCAGATTTGATGGTGCCATCAAAGCCCAAAATTTTTAAGTTCTTAAATCTTAAAGGACAGATTACTTAAAGGACAACTTAAAGAACAATCTGAGTTGGTGACTGTGCTAGGGGCTTCAAATATCCTGTCAACCAATTTTACAACAATCTTATCAAGCATATGAGGAAAGTGAGGCACAGGTAAGTAACTTGCCCAAAGAAACATTGTACAGCTAAGTCAGAGCTAGGATCTGAACTCAGGTCAGTCAACTCCCGAGTCCTATGTTGTTTCCACTATGCTTACGTGTAGATTTGGTCCTTTATTGAACCCAGAAAAGATGCCAACATCACACTAACTTATTAACTAATCAGAATGCCAGGCTGAACACTCCAGCTAAAATATGAAATTATCAATAGAATAAAAAGTAAAATACATACCAATAGGTGCCAGGTTATTACATACAGAAATAAGTAAACACAGACCCTACCATTACCTCAATAATTTCCTTTCTTTTACTATCTTCTACAGAGTTTCCCCTTTTCTCTCAGCATGAAATTTTACCTTTCATTTCTCTTTCCTGGATTTCCCGTTCCTTCTTAGCTTGAATGGCAAGCAACCTTCTGCTCTTCACAGCACTAATCATGTCTTCAGCTTCTGTATCTACTTGGGGCTCGAACTTCACAATTTCTTTTTTCCTATCAGTTTTGCCTAACCCATTCTCCACTTTTCCATTTTCTTTATTTTTGGCTTCCATTTCTTTCCGTTTCTGTTTCTCTGCTCTCTTCTTATCATTTTCTTCCTTCAACACAGCAAGCCGCTCCTTCCACAACTCTGCAGACATCTGCTGCCTGGTCTCCATGTGGTCTTGCACAGAGTATGTCATGAGGATCCGGTGGCACAATGCTGTCAAGATCTGTAACTTCTCTTCTGACGTCAGCTCAAAAAATTCAGAGGTCTCCAGCTTTTCTAGGAACTCATCTCGTACCTCATTATCCTCAAATGCAGCTGAATCTTTATTGTCATCTGTGTCTGAGCCCTCGCTTTCCTCCTGAACATCACATCTACGCAAGCAGAGCCGTACCAGCTCTGAAACAGAATGCAGAGTCAAGGGGATTTCCGACAGCTTCATTCCCAATTCACCATAGTCTTCTGCTATCTCATCTTGTAGTAGGGTCTGTAAGAGGATGACCAACACCCTATTAAGGTATAAAAAGCCACCCTTATCTGCACTCAAGGCTTCCATAAGGGACACAGCAGTAATAGGATACTGAGCATCTGGTAAAAGTAGCCCAGAATAACAGCTCAAGAATTCCACCACCATGGCCACATCCCCAAACAGCGTGTTGGGCAGCCCTTCAGGGGTATCCACCAATCTGAATGGTGGAAGGTTTTTGCCAGTTAACTCTTGGTCCTCATACCGCTTCTGTTTTTCTAATCTCTCAAGCATTTCTTTCTCTCTTCGTTCTTTGGCTTTTTCCTTCAACTTCTTTTTCAGTTCCTCCCGTTTCTTTTTCAAATATTCTTTCCGTTGCTCTTCAGACATAGAAGCCCACCTCTTTTTGTGCTCTAGAAGTTCATAGCGTTTTTGAACAAGACTTCGCAATTCTTCTGGGAGACGAGCTCTATCTTCACTAGAGAGAAGACGAGCTGTTTTGGAGATAACACAGGACAGGGCGCTCCTCTTGTCCTCCCTGTCTTTATTTTCTTTGTAGTAGGCAATGAGGTGTAGGGCTGCAGGAGGCAGATGTTTATGAGGTTTACTAGAGGACCTAGGTGTACTCCCAGAATTCCGTGGGGTTCGCGTCATCTTCTGCGTACCTTTGGCCATATCCAACAGAGTCATCTGCTTCATTTTGGTTTTAGGAGTCTTCAGTCCCTTTTTGGGCGATTTGGAATTCCCTGTGGATTTCTGTCCATTCAGGATGCCTTTGCTTCTGCCCTTTGCCTTCAAAGGCTTGTCACTGTGCTTTCCTGGTTTCTTGGCAGGTGGGCCTTTTTTAGGAATGTGAAAGTTAGCGTGCAGCTTATTGGGCGACATCATCTTCATCATTTCTTCTAGATGTTCTTCAGGAGATTTGGAATTCTTTGAGTTCTTCACTTTGAGTGGCGAGCCACTCAATGACTTCTTCAAGTGTACGTGACACCATAACTTAGGATTTAGTGGTGAACTAAGAGAAGAGTTGTCTGTCTTGGATTTCTTTGAGGGCTTCCTGTCTGGGGATCCAGTATTCTTCCTCTTAGTAGAAGGGTTGAGAGTCATATACTAGAATTTAAGAATAGGAGCAAAATTAATTTTAAAATCTAAAACTAACTTAAGCAACATTTAAGCATCTTAAAGGCCCTCTTCCCCAGCTATTCAGGTAAAGCTACATATTCATATCTCTTCATAGATACTCTGTCCCTGAAAAAAGCAAAGACATGAACGTTAGCTAAGGTTTTTTACTATGTCAACACAAAATTCCCTTGACATCCAGACTTAATACTAGACATTTTTGCTATGTAACTAGTTCTCTGTTTATACATATTAATGGTTCTTAAATATTTAAACAAAATCTGTGAACCCCTCCACCAGAAATATTAGACAAAAACTACACATACAATTTCAGAGAATCCATCCATGGACCCCAGATTAAGGATATGTGATCTACAAAATGGCAGTATCTGAAAAGTTTAAAATGCACTGTTCTTGAAACAAGAATGAATTTTCATCCTTTCACTGTTGGTTACTATTCAGGGCATTTTATGCTTTTAAGCAGAAATGATACTGCTTAAAGTACTTTTGTCTAAACTCTAAGGCACATTTTCTGATTAAAAGCAACAATTAGTGTAAGAACATGAACACTGCTCACAGATAAAGACACCTCCTGACCTGGGCCTCAAACTCCCCTTTGTCCTCACCCCACACTGTTTTTTTTTTTTGAGACGGAGTTTCGCTCTTTTTGTCCAGGCTGGAATACAATGGCGCAATCTCGGCTCACCACTACCTCCGCCTCCCAGGTTCAAGTGATTCTCCTGCCTCAGACTCCTGAGTAGCTGGGATTACAGGCATGCGCCACCATGCCACATTACTTGGCCACCCCACACTTTTAAGAACGCATTCTGGCGGGCGTGGTGGCTCACGCCTGTAATCCCAGCACTCTGGGAGGCCAAGGCAGGTGGATCACTTGAGGTCAGGAGTTGGAGACCAGCCTGGCCAACATGGTGAAATCCTGTCTCTACTAAAAATGCAAAAATTAGCCAGGTGTAGTGGCGCATGCCTGTCACCCCAGCTACTCAGGAGGCTGAGGCTCGAGATCACTTGAACCCAGGAGGAGCAGGTTGCAGTGAGCCAGGATCACGTCACTGCACTCCAGCCTGGAGGACAGAGCAAGACCCCCGTTTCAAAAAAAAAAAAGAGAGAATTCATTCCCATGACTAATTTCACACCATTCTCCTTTGAACATACCGTCTTATCTTCCAAATCCACTCCCTCTAGTCCCGCAACTCTACAGTCCTTCAATCTCACCAGAACCTTAAACCCATTAATTTTATTACATTTTCACCACCCTAACCCCCATGTCTTGCTTTACCCAGATTAAATTTTAGTCAATCATGATAATTAATCTCACATAAACCTATAGTTGCCTTGTCTCTCTTATTCTACTTGGAAAAGCCATAACCCTGATTAACTCACTCTATTTACTACTGCCCTGCATCTGTTCAGCTTAAACATGGCTAAAATAATAGATACAATAAAAGCGAGGGGTCTCAGCCAGGCGCGGTGACTCACGCCTGTAATCCCAGCACTTTGGGAGGCCAAGGCGGGCGGATCACGAGGTCAGGAGATTGAGACCAACCTGGCTAACATGGTGAAACCCTGTCTCTACTAAAAATACAAAAAAATTAGCCAGGCGTGGTGGCGGGCGCCTGCAGTCCCAGCTACCTGGGAGACTGAGACATGAACCCGGGAGGCGGAGCTTGCAGTGAGCCGAGATCATGCCACTGCACTCCAGCCTGGGTGAGAGAGCAAGACTCTGCCTCAAAAAAAAAAAAAAAAAGGTGAGTAGTCTCACTTTAAATTCATTGCCAGGCACCTCAAACAGGTCCTCCACATCACCTAGTAAACAGTGTGTTCCTTTAGTCCACTCATGTTCCACTCTCCTGATACACATCTCGTCTCCTCAAACCTCCCATGCCTCACCTCCATCATACACAATCAGTTAACAGGTTACAGTCTGGTCCATTTGTCACGATACCACTGCTTCTCTTTTTAAATGTGTATTGAAAAAAAGAAAAACCAAACTCTATGAGTGGAACACTTTAAAAAAGATAATTACGAAGAAAAACGCCTGACAGCTAAAATGCAAACTAATTGAAAATACCAAGTAATCCAAAATACAGCCCATTTCAGAGGAAAACTGTTGCTTTAAGTGATTAGGGAAAAGACTAGAGAAACTCTAGAATATGTAATTATTACCAAAAGCAGCTAAGCCCATCAATGGCACTCACAGATATGAACATCCAGTTTTTGAACAGAAGGGACTAACTGGAAAAGAGCAATACGTAAAGTAGTAGTCTAAAGACAACAAGTAGGTCAGGCTAGTTTGAGATGAGACTACAGGCAAGAAAACAGGTAAGAATTACTGAATATAGAATTGCGAGCCCCTTAAATGGCTAAGGTGAGATAAATCCCAGAGATCACAGAGTAAAATACCTATGCTCTTGTTAGGAGAAAAGCAAATAGGTTTAGTAAAATTAAATAAGCTGTACTATAAAGCCATTTAAGTTTTTTTCTTTTTTTTTTTTTTTTTTGAGACAGAGTCTCACTCTGTCTCTGAGTCTGGAGTGCAGTAGCACAATCCTGGCTCAATGCAACCTCCACTTCCCAGGCTTGAGCGATTCTCCTGCCTCAGCCTCCCGAGTAGGTGGGATTATAGGTGTGCACCACCACACCCGGCTAATTTTGGTGTTTTTAGTAGAAACAGGTTTCACCATGTTGGCCAGCTTGGTCTCGAACTCCTGACCTCAGGTGATCTGCCACCTCCGCCCCCCAAAGTGTTGGGATTATAGGCGTAAGCCACCCAGCCAGGCCCCAATTAAGACTTAAACATTGAAGATATAACGAGAGAAACGAGCCCACAGAACCATGGCTACACACAGAGGAAAAAAACATGGCCTGCACTGAGTAGGATATACTTAACAAATCCCTCTTTTGGCTAAGTTATCTAACTTTAAAGGCCCACTGGCCTTTGAAGAGTTCCAGACAACTGCAGGTTATTGTTCCTCTGCCCGACTTTCTGTTACCTGATTAAAACTGGAATGTGTTGTTCCCCAATCCCCAAAAATCATCATTAGAATGGGCTGACAAAGAGGCTTTATAGGTTTACAACATATAAACCCTATCCATGACTACTGGATTACTTTCCCTAGATGCAGAATTTCCTCATTCTAGTTTCCCAGAACTACATTTCACAAAATGCTAGGAAGAATAAGCCAAGATAACTTATTTAAGACTCCAATCTCCTCATGGACAGTAATACTATCAGTACTCCAAAGAGAATATGGCAGAGGCCATCCAAATTGCAGAGCAAGACCCATTACTACCCTGACAGGAAATAAGAATAAATGTGTGCCCCCAAAAAGTTAACAACCTTCTTCAGTCTGCCTTGGAAAATCTTCAGAGTATACACATACAGACGGACATTTTTTCTAATGCTCAGAACAACAGATTATATATTTAAAGTTATCCTAAAATGAAATTTATTGCTAAAAAGACTAAGTTTCATTTTTAGCATTTTAAATAGGTATGTTTTAATAGGGCCTGTTACAATAACTGGGACACTTCTTTATTTACTGATTATAGTTCTATTTTAAAAGAAAAATCACTCACATTTTTCATGAGGTTCTTTAAACTTCTTCCACTTAGAAGCATAGTAGCATGAAGAAATGACACAAGAAAAAGGTGGGATGGCTTAGCCATGAGAGTCTAGCAATCCATTTTTATTCATAAGGTGTGTTTTTGTGGCAAGCCACACCATGTTTTTTTGTTTGTTTTTTTCTTAAAAATGAAAGAAATGAACTCACCCAACCCCCTCCCAATAGGCCGGCTCCCCACGTGAGCAGTCCTTCAGTAACTGGATCATCTCAGCATGGGGCATGCTGGGCAGTCACAGCCAAATGGGAGCCGGCTTGGCTGGACTCAAGGGGATCTGAAAAAGTATAAAACCACTTATGCGCCAACGGTGCTCCCTATCCCCCACTCAGCACAGTTATTCTACCAGACGAGCGGATGGGGAGGGAGAAGAAAGGACACCTGGATTACCACTAGTATAATTTTTGGCAGAGGCCCTTCCTAATTGCTAAACAGAAATAAATATTTATGACTGTCTCAGCAGCATGGAAGGTTGAAAGGAAAAGAGCATCCACAATTTTACATTTGTTCCTGTCACTTGAAACTCACCACAACCACAAATATCTGTCTGCAACTCCTGTTTCTTGATTAAAAAATACGATAAAAATGAAAGAAATTACTTGTAGTACCTCATTCAGATGCTGCATACAATTTAATAATAAGCAATATAATCTAGGCAGCAAAACCCTAAATTAGCAAACCTTGGCAATCTCTATTCTGATTCTTATCTAACCGTTCTCATTCACTCAAGGCAACATGTTAGAACTTTGAGGACAACACTCAAATAGCGGGCTTTTCTCAATTTCCATATGCCTTTATTAGCAAATTTGCAAAATTTGTTACTATAAAATATATTTAAACTGTTTTCAAAATAATATAATTTACTTTTCACTTTTTTTTCTTCTAGCAAAGCATTCCTTCAACAATATAATTTACATTTTAAAGTACTTCTGTTCTAATCCCTAACTCGCACTTTTTTTTTCCTCCCCTCAAAACAGTGTCTCACTCTGTCTGTCACACAGGCTGGAGTGCAGTGGCATGATCATAGCTCACTGTAAACTTGACCTCCTGGGCTCAAGGGATCACCCTGCCTCCGTCTCCGAAGTAGCCTGGACTAAAGGCACACACCACCATGCCCGGTTAATTTTTGTGTGTGGGTAGAAACAGGGAATCACCATGTTACCCAGGCTGGTCTCAAACTCATGGGCTCAAGCAATCCTCCCACCTCAGCCTCCCAAAGTGCTGAAATTACAAGCAGGAGCCACTACACCCAGCCATAAACAACAAACAAACTTTAGGAGTGAGACTTCATTTAAAGAAAAATCAGGCCAGGTGTGGTGGCTCACGCCTGTAATCCTAGCACTTTGGGAAGCCGAGGCGGGTGGATCACAAAGTCCAGGGATCGAGACCATCCTGGCCAACACGGTGAAACCCCATCTCTACTAAAAATACAAAAATTAGCCGGGTGTGGTGGCAGGTGCCTATAGTCCCAGCTACTCGGGAGGCTGAGGCAGGAGAATCGCTTGAGGCCGGGAGGCGGAGGTTGCAGTGAGCCGAGATTACGTCACTGCACTCCAGCCTGGTGACAAGGCGAGACTCTGTCTCAAAAAAAAAAAAAGAGAGAGAGAGAAAGAGAGATCGATCAGCCACGCATGATAGCTCACGCCTGTAATCCCAACACTTCGGGGGTCAGGGGAGTGGGGACTGCTTGAGTCCAGAGTTTGAGACCAGCCCGGGTAACATGGCGAGATCCTGTCTCTGCAACAAATTAAAAATAAAAATTAGCTGGGCTTCGTGGTGCACACCTGTGGTCTCAGCTACTTAGGAGGCTAAGGTAGGTGGATCGCTTGAGCCCAGAGGTCGAGACTGAAGTGAGTTATGATCGCACCACTGCTCCTCCAGCCTGGACAGAGCAAGATCCTGTCTCAAAAAATAAAAAATAAAATAAAATATGCAATACTATGAGTAATGGACAAAATTATGTCACTGCCTTGTTACATGATGCACTGAGAATACATCAATTCTTATGTCCAAATATTCATAACCTGAATCTAATCATGAAGAAATAAACCAAAATCAAAGAGCATTCTACAAAATAACCGGGTTCTATTATTTTAAAATGTCAAGGTTTTGAAAGACAAAGAATAGCTGAGGGACTGTCCCAGATTAGGAGAGACCAAAGAGACAAGTAAATGTAACACACGTGACACATGGTAGCACAATGAATCCTATTAAAGCAAAACAAAATTGTTTTTTGGTTAAAAGGTGATTACTGAAGAATTGGGAAAATGTGAGTAAAAACTATAGATCAGATAATAGAGTTACTTCAATGTTAACTTCTTTATTTCGACAACTCTACTGTAGTTATGTTAGAAAATATCCTTGATTTTTTGTTTTGCTTTGTAGAGATGGAATCTTGCCATGATGCCCAGGAAGGTCCTGAACTCCTGGACTCAAGTGATCCTCCCACCTCAGCCTCCCACAGTGCTAGAATTACACAGGTGTGAGCTAGCAATATCAATGTTTTAAAGAAATCCGTATTCCAATATTCCGTAAAAGGGCATCCTGTCTGGAAAATCACTTGGCTCAGGAAAAAATAATTCGTGTGTGTGTGTAGAGAGCAGATTAGGCCAGATGCAGTGGCTTGTGCCTGTAATCCCAACACTTTGGGAGGCTGAGGCAGGAGGATCACTTGAGACCAGGAGCTCAAGACCAGCATGGGCAAGAGTGAGACTCCATCTTTACAAAAAATAAAAAACACAAAAATCAGTTGGGCATGGTGGTGAGCAACTGTAATCCTAGCTAGTCAGAAGCATGTGGTGGGAGGACTGCTTGAGCCAGAAGATCCAGGTTACAGTGAGCTATGATCATTCCACTGCACTGTAACCTGGGAGATAGCGTAAGGCCTACCTCAGAAAAAAAAAAAAAAAGAGAGAGGGAGAATGATAAATGAATATGATAAATGTTAACATCTGAGGAAATCTAATTAAAGAGTACATGGAAATTCAGTAGTGTTTTGTCAACTCTCCTGTATAAAATTATTCAAAATAAAATATTAAAATGTATTAAGAACAAGGCTAAACTCGTGCAGGATTCCAAATGTCTTAAAGTGTTATTTTCTTCTTATGCCTCTAATCCAAAGGTTTCCCTACTAGGATTTATCAGTCTAAAATAAGAGCTTAAACATGACGGAGAGACTAACAAAACAGGGCTTCAATGTATTACAAGAGGAAAATGAGCTGCAGATTTCATCTTAGATGACAGTTATCACCCAACTTCCTTGTTAAATCATTCCTCCAAGTCATTGGGCCTACAAAAAATTATGCTGCCCCTAAAGTCCAAATGTCAGTGGCATTTTTCTCCAACAAATGGAACTTCTTCAAGAAATGAATAGCCAGTTACCTATTATACGCAACATACTATACTAAACATTACAAGATATAAAATAAGCAAGGTAGTTCTTATTCTCAAGTAATTTTTTATTCTAGAAAGAATTTGGAAAACCACAAACACACCCTCATCATCATATTAAGTACTCAGGTAAAAATTCCTGCACCTTTACATAATTTTCCTCTCTCCCACGTAAGCCCTCCCTATGGATCCCTTGCTAAAACTTTTTTTTTTTTTTTTGGAGACAGAGTCTCGCTCTGTTACCCAGGCTGGAGTGCAGTAGCGCAATCTCGGCTCACTATAAGCTGCGCCTCCCAGGTTCAAGCAATTCTCCTGCCTCAGTCTCCCGTGTAGCTTGGGACTACAGGCGCCCACCACCAAACCCTGCAAATTTTTTGTATTTCTAGTAGAGGTCTCAATCTCTTGACCTCGTGATCCACCCACCTTGGCCTCCAAAGTGCTGGGATTACAGGCGTGAGCCAGCACACGCCCGGCCTGCTAAAACTATTGCTCAGAACTCCCTCTCTTTACGCCTGGTCTCTCTCTACAGTAAATGTACTCAGAGCCTGACAGAACATTAAATTCTACAAAATCCAAAGGGTATACAGAGAGAGAAAATATCCCAGGCCTTTGGATGGATGGGTCCTATGTGATCAACTTTAATCCTCAACAGATTATTTTAAATTTCTTCTAGATAGAGAATCCAAAGCAATGTTTTAAGTTCTACTTACCATCTGTGTTCTTTACTATGTTTTGCCCAGGCTGAGAAGCCAAAATACTAATTTTATAAATAAGAAAAACATAGCTTATATACAGAAAACAATCAGTGACATGTCAAGCAGTATTGGGAAATAAGAAATTATTGTTTAAGATAGGGAAAACAAATAATAAATCTGAGTATAAGCCTTTAACTCTGTAAACCAGTATTTTACATGAGTCTTAAGTTTTCTGAGTAAAATCACTGCCCTCTTATAGCATTTTACTCTAAGCAAGCTTCCATTTCCTAGTTTCAACCTAAATTATAGCCAAATTTCGTAACATTAGTAATTTAAGCCCCCACTAGAAATTCTGGGAGAAGCTTATTTCTTCAGAAATTACCTTTCAGGTTATAAGTTCCCAGAGTTCTAGTCTCTCTCTCCTACAAAAATTGTGGATCAGCTGGGCGTGGTGGTACATGCCTGTAGTCCCTAGCTACCAGTGAGACAGAGGGAGGAGGATCACTTGAGTCCAGAAGTTTCAGGCTGCAGTGAACTGTGATTGTCCCACTGCACTCCAGCCTGGGCAACACAGCAAGACCCTGTCTCTAAAGTAAGAAATAAGGGTGGATTGGCTTTTATGTCTTAGGTAACTCAAAAAATCTTTTACCCATAAAAAGATTCTTTCACATTATTCACATACTTGAATCACTAAACTAAAATACATAAAAAGAGAGCTGCAAGATTAGAAAAGAGGAAAATATTTAAGGACTCAAGTAATCCAAGAATTAGTCTAAAACCCATTTAGAGATGGTTTCATAGAGTTCTCATACAGTTAAGACAGTAATCTCATGTGAAGACCAGAGAAAGCTGAATCATGGTTCCAAACTCTGTGGCAACAAAATGACAGTGAACTCAAATTTCTCTTCAATAAACAAAAACAAACATCTAAGAAAAAATTATAAGTTCCATGGAAAATTTACTCCTGAACTAGAAAAAGCCAATTGCTTTCTAAATTTTTCCTTTTAAGCAAATAATTAAAATTTAAAGAGCCTAACAGAAGACACACACCACTTATCTTGTTGGTCTAGAATAAGAAAATCGCTAAGTGCTAAAACTGTAACTGGAGGTCTTCACTACGTTTTGGAGAAACAAAATTATTTTTCAATATGCTTTTGTCATCATAATCAACTTAAGACAACTGAGCTAATTTAGTTGTTATGACTTAAGATGTCTTTATATTTTCATAATTAAATGAAATGGGAAAAAAAGAAATCCTGGAAATGTGACCTAGTTTTAATGGATCAAGAGCCCTTTTCTGGTTCTACTCTGGCCCAGAGACCAAGATGAAAATTACCAGCCAGTATGCTGTGTTAAATTTACCAATGAAAGAAGCATTAAGTACTTTCAAAACCTAAATTTAAAAAAAACACCTTATCAGATAAAGTTTGAAACGGAAAAGAAAATCGGAAATCCTAGACCAGCATCTTAAGTTTTGTCATCACTTTCTGTTGGTTCTGATTAGACCAGGTCTCAGATTCCCCATCTGTAAAATGAAACATATAACTTCATAAAAGTATTTTGAAAATCAAAAGAGATGATTTTTAAAATTATTCCTTCTCGGTCGGGCGTGGTGGCTCACATCTGTAATACCAGCACTTTGGGAGGTCAAAGCAGCCAGATCACTTGAGGTCAGGAGCTCGAGACCAGCGTGGCCAACATGGCAAAACCCCATCTCTACTAAAAGTACAAAAATTAGCTGGGTGTGGTGGCGTATGCCTGTAATCCCAGCTACTCAGGAGGCTGAGAAGGAGGAGGCTGCAGTGAACAGAGATCGCACCACTGCACTCCAGCCTGGGTGACACAGCAAGACTCCATCTCAAATTAAAAAAAAAAAAAATTTATTCTTCAAAAGGAAAATACTAGGTTTTCCACTAACCTATCACACACAGTGCTTCTCATTCCAGGTTCTTTTTAAGGTTGCCACTGTATGTGATCATCTTGTCTGACATGCAAAATCAGTTTTCATTCTTAGTAACTGGTTAACAAAATACTTTTTGTATTTATACTATACCTCATTCCAAAAAGGGTCTGAGGTACAAAAGCACATGTATATATAGTTTTTAAATTATGCTAGCCTAATAAAAAATAAATTGAACTGGGGAAGATATTCAATGTGGCCTCTCCCCTACCAACCTCACATCACAACCTATATGAAACAGATATACCTGAAAAATTTTTAATTCATTATCTGATGTTAGAGTTCAAAACCTGCTATAAATATAAATATACTGGAGCCATCAAAGAAATAATGATGCTTTATCCTGCTGTCTAAAAATTAACAGTGACCTTACCTTGTATGGATCAAGTAAAAAGTCACTGAACTTGCTGGGCAGAGAATATTTCTTCACCAATTCATCTTCTACGACCCAAGGTGCATTTTCACCAGTACCAGCTCGTAATGCATTATGCCGTATAAAGTATCGAACTATCTCCTTATTTGGTGGGCGCTCTGTACGAATCAAGCTGTCTGCTGGCACATTACTGATGATCTAGGTTAAAAATAAATAAATAACTCAACACTGGGGTAAAAAGTAATTACCCAAACGAGAACAAGCAATATATGTTCTCTCCAGAAAAATCAAAATTCCATCTACATCAATAGAGCTACAAATTAGGAAAAAAAAAATTGGCCAGGGATGGTATCTTACACTTGTAATCTCATCAACTCAGGAGGCCAAGGCGTAAAGACCGTTTGAGGCCAGGAGTTAGAGATCAGCCTGGGAAATGTAAAAAGACCCTTGTGTACAAATAACAAAATATGCCAATAGTCCTAGCTATTTGGGAGCCTGAAGCAGAATTACTTGAACCCAGGAGATCGAGGCTATAGTGAGCTATGGTCACATCAATGCACTCCAGCCTGGGCAACACAGTGGGACCCTATCTCTTAGAAAAAGAGAGAAAACGGAGAATAATTTTCAGAGACAGAACATCAATTTTAAAACATCCTTACGCAATCTGTCAATATGTATCAAAGTTTTCTAAAAATATGTATACCCTTTCAGCAATTCCTCTCGTTAAGAATTTATCTTAGGAAGTAAATGGACAAAGTCATCATCAAATGCTTGTAATAGCAAAAAGGTGAGGAAGGGGTTGAGGGTTATTACCTAAAGGTACATCAACAAGGGATTTGTTAAATGAAAATATGTACATATAATGGACACTCCAGTCCTAAGAAAAAAGTTTCTCAACCCAGAAAAATTCATCAGAATCATCTAGGGTGCTATTAAAATGCAGATGCTTGGGCCTCACCACACACTTAATGAATCTTATGACTCTCTGGCAGTAAAGGTTAGGAATCAGCTCCCCTGGTGACTATCACATACATTAAAATCTGAGAACATTGCTTTGGAAGAAAGTTTAATGACATTACAGATGCTTAGCACACAATAAATGAACAAATTAAGTTATAAAATAATACAGACAGAATAATTCTACTTTTAAAAGTCACTTAATAGCAGGAAACAGAGAAGGAAGGAAAACAAATTTTTTTTTAAAAAAAGTCACTTACGAGCTACTACCATTTACTAAATCTGTATTCACCAATAATCTCTGAGCATGACATCAGATATCATCTCTTTCTTATTCGCATTTTCTTTCTTCCTAAAACCAACTTACTCTTTGTGAACAAAATACCATCTATATCAATAGGGCTCATCAATAAGAACACAAGTGATACTTAGGGAAGTGGTTAAAACTAAGCATGTTTTAATCAGCTACCTTGCTGAATGAGAAGAAAGTCTGTAAAAAAATTGTATTTAACAATATCCAATATTCAAAAATAAAAAAAATCCTGGCTGGGCACAGTGGCTCATGCCTGTAATCCCAGCACTTTGGGAGGCCAAGGCAGGCGGATCACAAGGTCGGGAGTTCAAGACCAGCCTGGCCAACATGGTGAAAATCCGTCTCTACTAAAAATACGAAAATTAGGCAGGGATGGTGGCGTGCGCCTGTAATCCCAGATACTCGTGAGGCTGAGGCAGGAGAATCACTTGAACCCAAGAGGCAGGCGCTGTAGTGAGTCGAGACCGCGCCATTGTATGCCAGCCTGAGCGACAGAACAAGACTCCATCTCAAAAGAGACAAAAAAAAAAAAAAAATACCTAGGCCAGGAGTGGTGGTTCACGCTTGTAATCCCAGCACTTTGGGAGGTCAAGAGGGGCAGACCACCTGAGGTCGGGAGTTCGAGATCAGCCTGGCCAACATGGTAAAACCCTGTCTCTACAAAAAATACAAAATGAGTCAGGTGTGGTGATGCATTCCTGTAATCCTAGCTACTTGGGAGGCTGAGGCTGGAGAATCACTTGAACCCAGGAGGCAGAGGATGCAGTAAGCCAAGATCGTGCCATTGCACTCCATCCTGGGCAATGAGAACAAAACTCTGACTCAAAAAAAAGAAAAAAAAAAAAAATTCCTAACAACCCAGCCAACGCTTCTGACCACAAACCATAAAACCAACAGTCAGAATGGACTTGTCAACATTTTGAGGCAGGAACAAAACAATGTAAATAAAGCAGCAAAAGATTTGGGTTATAATCCTTCCCAATCTCATTTACTGAATCAAGAACTTTGACAGTTACTAAACTTCTCAGGTCTTAGCTGTTTCTTCTGTAAAATGGTTACATCTGAAGACAAATGTGCACTGCCTTCCACACCCAGTCTCCTAAGCCACCTCTTTCTATTTACAAGACTCTACACATACAGGTGGTGTAGGAGTACCTGAAAAGTAACATGGCGCCCAGCCCAAACCCATTATTTTATATACCACTATGAAAAAAACCCTTGCCAATTGATTTTAACTTACATCCTGACTCTGGACAAGTTAAAAAAAATAAAATAAAAACTGAACATCTTAGAATAAATATAATACTAAGTTAATTTGAGAGTATTTACTATTGTAGGTTATTAGCTTGTAGTTTTATAAGGTTCCTTGTAAAAGCACTGAGCAGAGTTGACTCAACGTCTGAATTTAATTATATTAACAAATGACTGCTCTACTTTTAACTGGGAGGAATGATTTCCTTGGAAAGTCCGTAACTGCTGGGAACAGATTCTTAATTTTCAAACTGAGTTTCAAGCTCAAATGTGAATTACTTATACCCTAGTAATTCCTATATAAAAAAGAGGAAAAGCATGCTATCTTCTAGGAAAGAAAATATAATTTACATTAACTTGAAGTCATTAATTACTGTAACTAGAAAACCACTCAGAATTTGCTGTACAAAGATATTCATTTGCATTTTTCTTTAGTACATATTCTCCAACAAAAGCAACCCTATGATATTTTCTTAAAGAACATCAATCACATGTAAAAAGTTTAATGTAAAGTGTCAACTAACCTTATCTTCATTTTGTAGTTTCACATCATATTTGTGAGGCAGAAATTTTGGAGGAGCCCATTTCCTTTCTCCTTTTTTTAATGAAGTAGGAAGTTTTCGTGGCGATCTACGTGCTCTGTCATCTAGTCAAATCATAGAAAATTGTGAAAAACATAATTATTTTAATCCTTTTCATTCACTCATTAGCAAGTCTTAACTGAATGTCTGCTCTTCACTACGCACTGGGTGACGTAGCACAAAAATGAATCATAATGTCTTAACTTCAAGGAGCTAAAGTCTCTAAGGAAAGTCACCAAGTAAAAAACTACAATGTGGTAAACAGCATAATAGAAGCTGGTAAAGAAAAACACTATGAGAGGCCGGACACAGTGGCTCACGTCTGTAAACTCAGCACTTTGGGAGGCTGAGGCAGGTGGATCACCTGAGGTTGGGAGTTCGAGACCAGCCTGATCAACATGGAGAAACCCCCATCTCTACTAAAAATACAAAATTAGCCGGGCTTGGGGGCACATTCCTATAATCCCAGCTACCGAGGAGGCTGAGGCAGGAGAATCGCTTGAACCTAGGAGGCAGAAGTTGCAGAGAGCCGAGATCACGCCACTGCACTCCAGCCTGGGTAACAAGAGCGAAAACTCCATCTCAAAAAAACAAAAAAGAAAAACGCTATGAGTATACAGACAAGGAATACTAACTTATTCTGGAAGGTAGGTAGAAAGATGAGTAAGAATATGACTTGGGACAGCTGTGGTAGTTCACACCTGTAATCCCAGCACTTTGGGAGGCCAAGGTAGGCGGATCCCCTGAGTTCAGGATTTCGAGACCAGCCTGGGCAACATGGTGAAACCCTGTCTCTACAAAAAATATAAAAAATTAGCCAGGTGTGGTGGCACATGCCTATAATCACAGTTAC
The DNA here is from genome assembly GCF_047675955.1 of Chlorocebus sabaeus. NCBI lineage: Eukaryota > Metazoa > Chordata > Mammalia > Primates > Cercopithecidae > Chlorocebus > Chlorocebus sabaeus. The sequence goes on along the minus strand of NC_132931.1, from coordinate 8,999,364 downwards.
TTGGGCGGCTGGGGTAGGATGGCTTGAGCCTGGGAGGTCAGGGTTGCAGTGAGCCCTGATCTTGCGATGCACTCCAGGCTAGGAGACAGAGTGAGACCCTGTCTAAAAAAAAAAAAAAGAATATGACTAAAAAAGCATATGACCTCTTCAGAGACTGCAAGCAATGAGGTGTGGTTAAATATGATATATACTAGAGTCAAAAAAATTTAAAAAGGCAAGCCAGGGGCATAATTAGAAAGGGCCTTGTAGGCCGGGCGCGGTGGCTCACGCCTGTAATCCCAGCACTTTGGGAGGCCGAGACGGGCGGATCACGAGGTCAGGAGATCGAGACCATCCTGGCTAACACAGTGAAACCCCGTCTCTACTAAAAAATACAAAAAAATTGCCGGGTGAGGTGGCGGGCGCCTGTAGTCCCAGCTACTTGGGAGGCTGAGGCAGGAGAATGGCGTGAACCCGGGAGGCGGAGCTTGCAGTGAGCCGAGATTGCACCACTGCACTCCAGCCTGGGCGGCAGAGCGAGACTCCGTCTCAAAAAAAAAAAAAAAAAAAAAAAAAGAAAGGGCCTTGTATACCATTTAAAGAGATTAGAATTTGTTTTCCTAGCACTAAAGAAGACAGTCTGTGGCTATAACTAACTACGGTGCATTCTGGAAAGATCAACATAAAATGGGGCCCATCACAGTGGCTTGTGCCTGTAATCCCAGCACTTAAGGGGCCGAGGCAGGAGGATCATTTGAGGTCAACAGTTCAAGACCAGCCTGGCCAGTACGGTGAAACCCCGTCTCTACAAAAACTAGAAAAAAAATTAGCTGAGCCTGGTGGCACAAGCCTATAATCCCAGCTACTCGGGAGGCTGAGGCAGGAGAATTGCTTGAACCCAGGAGGTGGAGGTTGCAGTCCTCCGAAATGACGCCACTGCACTCCAGCCTGGGCAACAGAGCAAGACTCTGTCTCAAAAAAAAAAAAAAAAAAAAAAAAAAAAGACGACGAATATAAAATGGAAAGTAGATACTGAAGATAAGGAAATCAGAAAATACAATGCTAAACGTCTGAATTAGGATGGGCACGGAGGCTCACACAGGTAATCCCAGAACTCTGGGAAGCTGAGGTGGGAAGACTGCTTCAGCCCAGGAGTTTAAATCAAGCCTTAGTCACATAGTGAGATCCTGTCTCTAAACAAACAAACAAACAAATTAGCCAGGTGTGGTGATACACACGTGTGGTCTCAGCTACTCAGGAGGCTAAGACAGGAGGATCACTTGAGCCTGGGAGTTGAGGCTGCAATGAGCTATGACCACACCACTGCACCCTAGCCTGGGCAACAGAGCAAGACCTTATCTCAAAAGTAAACATCTGAATTTATGTAACTGTAATACAAAAGGAGAGTTAAGATGCATCTAGTTCGTGACCAACTAGACGTGAGAATGTTAAAGGTATCTTAAGTTTTTTGCCTTAAAGACTAGGTGGATGGATGGTGAGCCAAGTAAAAGAATGAGGAGAGAACAGTTCTTGTTTACCTGCCTTGGGATACAAGAAGAGTGAGGTCAATTCAGCTTTACACATGTTGAATCTAAACTGCATAAAGGAGGGGTCAAGTGTGGTGGCTCACGCCTGTAATTCCAGCACTTTGGGAGGCCAGGGTGGGCAGATCACCCGAGGTCCAGAGTTCGAGACCAGTCTGGCCAACATGGTGAAACTCCATCTCTATTAAAAATACAAAATTAGCTGGGTGTGGTAGCGTGCTCCCACAGTCCCAGCTACTGGGGGGGCTGAAGCAGGAGAATCGCTTGAACCCATGAGGCAAAGGTTGCCGTCAGCCAAAATTGTGCCACTGCACTCCAGCCTGTGAGACTCCATCTCAAAAATAAGTAAATAAATAAATTGCATATAGGACAGGCAAGTAAAGATCAAGTCAACAGTTAAAAGTCTGACCCAAGCTTGGAAATCACCAGGCTACAAATAGTTAAGAATTCAAACTGTGTGGCCAGGCACAGTGGCTCACACCTGTAATCACAGCACTTCGGGAGGCCAAGGCAGGCGGATCACAAGGTCAGGAGATTGAGACCATCCTAACACAGTGAAACCCCATCTCTACTAAAAATACAGAAAGAAATTAGCCGGGCACGGTGGCAGGCGCCTATAGTCCCAGCTATTCAGGAGGCTGAGGCAGGAGAATGGCGTGAACCCGGGAGGCGGAGCTTGCAGTGAGTCGAGATCACGCCACTGCACTCCAGCCTGGGCAACAGAGCGAGACTCAGTCTCCAAAAAAAAAAAAAAAAAAAAAAAAAAAAAAGATTTCAAACTGTGGCATGAGTAGCATACAACAGTACACTATGCAAACTGAAAAACAGAAGGCAAAGAATAGAATCCTATGGAAAAAGTCAAAGGAATGGCAGGGAAGGAAGGAAGTAAAGAAACGGAATAGCTGAGGCACTAGGAGACGGTGGTATCAAGCTAAGAGATATGAGTGATCAACAGTATTAAATGTAATAGATGCAACACTATTCACAATAGCAAAGACATGGAGTCAACCTAAAAGCCAATGATGGACACAAGAAAGAAAACGTGGTACACGTACACCATGGAATACTATGCAGCCATAAAAAAGAATGAGATCATGTCCTTTGCAGGGACATGAATGAACCTGGAGGCTATTATCCTTGCAAACACACACAGGAACAGAAAACCAAATACTGTATGTTCTCACTTGTAAGTGGGAGCTAAAGGATGAGAACACATGGACACAGAGGGGAACAACACACACTGGGGCTTTTTGAGGAAAAACAACTAATGGCACTAGGCTTAATACTTGGGTGATGAAATAATGTATACAACAAACCCCTATGACACAAGTTTACCTATGCAACAACCCTGCATTTCTACCCTTGAACTTAAATGTTAAAAAAATAATAAATATTAATAAATATAACAGAAAAGTCAAACACAGGCCAAGAAGAAATATCTGCGTTTGACAATTAAGAGGACACTTGTAAACTTAATAGGAACTATTTCAGGAATATAGAGGCAGAAGTAAGACCACAATAAAACTGATGTTCAGAAAGCAGAGAGAACATTCCTAACCAAAACACTTCTCAACCTCAAGGAATTGCAAGTAATGCCCTTATTACAAAACTTCAATATCAAAAAGAAGAGGGAAACTCGAAAACACAGAAGTCAGCATTCACAATACAGAGGAGAAAACAAAACTGAAGTATCAACAACTTGGGGTGGACCAACTACAATGACACTCTCAGAAGTTTGCTTCAAACTATAATAAGAAAGTACCTTGAAAACCATCTGCACAGATCCAAAACATCTAGAGACACAAAACAGAATGGGAGACAGACAACATCACATTCTAATGCAAAGTTTGTACCAGTTAAACAGTGAGCTAATATTATTTGATTCTCTAACACTCATGGGGAGGGAGACCAATACACACCAAACACTTGGTGCACCTACATTTTTGGAGGCAACAATAACTGAGTCCAGTCAAATTCTTTATTAATGAAGGCCTCAGAGGCTGAACGGTCTTCCCAGTGAGCCAAATCTCAATTCTTCAACTTTAAAAACATTATTGTTAGAGTCTCCAGGTCCCTAGGATATCACAGTTTCAGGATTTTACCTGCTCCCATGTGAGAGAGACTTAAATTACAGATTATGGAGAGAAGAAAGTGCAATTGACCCTTAACAGCACAGGGATTAGGGCTCTGACCTCTCCTTCTCTTGCAGGCAAAAATCTGTATACAGACAGGCACAGTGGGTCATGCCTGTAATAGCATGAGGCTGAGGCCGCAAGGAGGTCCAGGCTGCAGTAAGCTGGGATCACAACACTCCACTCCAGCCTGGGGGCAACACAGTAAGACCCTGTCTCAAAAAAAAGAGGTCAAAGCAGGAGGATTGCTTGAGCTCAGGAGTTCAAGACCAGCCTGAGCAATATACTGAGAACTGATCTCCACAAAACAACAACAACAACAACAACAACAAAAAACCCTACAAAAATTAGCTGGGTGTGGTGGTGCATGCCTACAGTCCCAGCTACTTGGGAAGATGAGGCAGGAGGATCGCTTGAGCCAGGAATGTCGAGGCTGCAGTGAGCCATGATCATGCCACTGCACTCCAGCCTGGGTGACAGAGCAAGACCTTATCTATGAAAAGCCAAAAAAGGACAGTAGGACAATTAGCAATTTACTAGAGAGATGAACTAGCATCACATAAGATGACTGAGGTCACTGCAACTGCAACAGGTCACTAGGAAATGATTACAGTAGTACAGTATGTACTACAGTTCATTTTATTTCGTTATTATTTAATACTGAATCTTCACATTTCTCTTGACTGAGAAAAGTGCCATGTATGGTCTGTCTGTGTAAGTTTTGATAAATTTTAACTTTTTGTAATAGAGTTCTGTATATATTTTATGGTAGTAAATGATAAAACAGACTAGTATCTACATGTATTTTATGCATTTATGACATACCTAACTTTTTGTTTTTTTTCAGTATCTCTAGGGTACTCAGTTCGTCTCTGAGTTTCTTCAAACTGTTACAAGCCTCCAAAAAATTTTCCAGTACATTCATTGAAAAAATATTGAGAGATGGACAAGTGCCATTAAAAAAAAAAAAGAAAAGAAAAAGAAAAATTCCATTTATACGTGGACCTGTGCAGTTCAAACTCAAACGTTGTTCAAGTGTGAGCTGTACCTAAAACCATCACATTGGCTTATGATGTAAAGAGCAAAAAGTATTAGAATTTGCTCTTCCTACCTTGATCACCCCCCAACACATTTCCCATTTCCACTTTAAGACAAAAGGAAAGTACCCATTTCCACTTTAAGACAAAAGGAAAGTAAACTTTCTTTGCCATCTTGGGTAGCTAGCAATGTGCACACAACTTTTTTTCTTCTTTTTTTTTTGAGATGGAGTTTTGCCCTTGTGGCCCTGCTCTTATGGTCCAGGCTAGAATGCAATGGTGCGATCTCAGCTCCCTGCAAACTCCGCCTCCTCGGTTCAAGAGGTTCTCCTGCCTCAGCTTCCCGAGTAGCTGGGATTACAGGCGTGCGCCAGCACAACCCGCCAATTTTTGTATTTTTAGTAGAGACGGGGTTTCACCATGTTGACCAGGCTGGTCTCGAACTCCTGACCTTAGACGATTTGCCCTCCTCAGCCTTCCAGTGCTGGGATTACAGGCATGAGCCACAGCACCCGGTCCTGCACACAGATTTCTAAGCAACTAGAGGAAACGATTTCCAAATGGTCTTAATTGTTTAGGGAGATTCAAGTCTTGATTCATGTTGTGGACATTTTAGTTGTTCTATGAATCATAAATGAACAAAATCATGTCTACATAAAAAAATCACACATTTAGTTGCTAGAGAACCCTAAAAGACATGTTCATAATAAAATAAACGCTGGGCGCGGTGGCTCAAGCCTGTAATCCCAGCACTTTGGGAGGCCGAGGCAGGCGGATCACGAGGTCAGGAGATCGAGACCGTCCTGGCTAACATGGTGAAACCCCGTCTCTACCAAAAATACAAAAAATTAGCAGGGCATGGTGGTGCGTGCCTGTAGTCCCAGCTGCTTGGAAGCTGAGGCAAGAGAATGGCGTGAACCCGGGAGGCAGAGCTCACAGTGAGCCAAGATCGCGCCACTGCACTCCAGCCTGGGCAACAAAGCGAGACTCTGTCTCAAAAATAAAAAATAAAAAATAAAATAAAATAAAATAAACAGGATCTCATAAAACACTAAGGAAAGCTAACACCAAACATACTAATACTTTCTCTCCTTCCTTCATCCTCTTTCACAGCTGTCTCCTTCTTCTGATGGTCCTGAGCAATCTGACTGGAATTCTCTTTGTCACTTGATGGAGAATCACAAGCACCATCCGATTTCTTCTCAGTGGCCTCTTCATCCACTTTCTCCAAAGGATGAATCTTCACAATCTTCACCTTGAGCATTTTCTCCTTCCCAACCTATAAAGGAGACAATAGAGAAAATCAGAGATAATAAATAAGAATCAGAAACCTGAAGATATTTAGAATATATCATCCAATATACATGCTCCTCAACTAACAAAAAGTGACTGAAACAGTAAAGTACCCAAGTACAATGAACTGTTTCCAACTTTACTTCTGAGACTTCTAGGTTGAAATATGACACCCTAAAACAATGAAATGATCACAATCTAGGTTCATGATTCGTGTACTATGCCAATATACAAGGCCAAAGGGCAATCACTGTACCAGCCTAAAATATGTGAATACAGTTCAATAATGTACATTTTATGTATTTATTTTTTATGTATTTATTTTTGAGACATAGTCTCTCTCTGTTGCCCAGGGTGGAGTGCAGTGGTACCATCTCAGCTCACTGCAACCTCCGCTTCCTGGGTTCAAGCCATTCTCCTGCCTCAGTCTCCCGAGTAGGTGGGGCTACAGGCACGCACCACCATGCCAGGCTAATTTTTGTATTTTTAGTAGAGACACGGTTTTGCCATGTTGGCCAGGCTGATCTCGAACTCCTGACCTCAAGTGATCTGCCCGTCTCAGCTTCCCAAAGGACTGGGATTACAGGCATGAGACACCGTGCCTGGCCTACACTACAAAAAAACCAAACAAACTATATATGGATATCCAATTGTTCCAGAACCATTTGTTGAAGTAACACCTTTCTCCACTTAATTACCTTTCCACCTCTGTCAAAAATCAATTGTGTAGGGCCAGGATTACAGGCATGAGCCACCATGCCCGGCCAGGCCCAGGAATTTGAGGCTAGCCTGGGCAACACAGGGAGACCCCATCTTTACAAAATAAAATAAAATTAGCCAAGTATGATGGCATGTGCCCATAGTCTTAACTACTGAGGAGACTGAGGCAGGAAGATAGCTTGAGCCCAGTTTTTTTGGGCTGCAGTAAGCTATGACAGTGCCACTACACTCCTGCCTGGGTGACAGGGTGAGACCCCTATCTTGGGGGGTTAGGGGGGTGCGAACCTCTGCTACGTCCTCTTGACAAAATGACTCCTTTTTTCATTAAAAAATGACTTGCTAGTTCTTTATCCCTGGTTACATTCTTTAATCTGAAATCTATCCTCTGACACTTACATAGCCCCTTCAGATTTCTTTTGACTTATGTTAACATGGTATATATTTTTCCATTCTTTCACTTTTATTCTATGTGTATCTCTCTTATACACACAAAGCAATACCATTTAGTGTTGCTTTTTCTGCCCAAAATGAGAATTTCTACTGTTTTGTTATTGTTTTAAAGAAACGAGATTTTTGTTATGTTGCCGAGTCTGTCCTTGAACTTCTGGGCTCAAGCAATTCTCTCGCCTCAGCCTCCTAAGTAACTGGGACTACAGGCACACACCACACCTGGTCAATGTCTACCTTTTAACTGAAATGTTTAGACTACTTATGTTTAATATAATTATAGATATATTTAAGGTTTACTTGCTTTTCTATTCAGCCTCAACAAAACTAAAAACTGTTCTTCGAAAAATACTGTTAAGCAAACAAAAACACTGGCCAGGCATGGTGGCTCACGGCTGTAGTCCCAGCACTTTGGGAGGCCAAGGTGGGTGGACTGCTTGAGCCCAGGAGTTCAAGACCAGCCTGGGTAACATGGTGAAACTTCGTCTCTACAAAAAATACAAAAAATTTTCCCAGGCGAGGTGGTGCATGCCAGTGATCCCAGCTACTAGGGAGGCTGAGGTAAGAGGGTCACTTGAGCCTGGGACGTCGAAGATGAAGTCAGTTATGACTGTGCACAACACTCAAGCTTGGACAACACAGTGAGACATTATCTCACAAAATAAAAATAAAAACAAAAAATACAAAGTTTTTCCAATGCTCATTAAGAGTTCAAACCAGGCCAGGCACAGTGGCTCATGCCTGTAATCCTAGCACCTTGGGAGGCCGAGGTGGGTGGGTCACCTGAGGTCAGGAGTTTGAGACCAGTCTGGCCAACATGGTGAAACTCTGTCTCTACTAAAAATACAAAAATTAGCCGGGCATGGTGGCGCATGCCTGTAATCCCAGCTATTCAGGAGGCTGAGGTAGGAAAATCACTTGAACCCAGGAGGCGGAGGTTGCAGTGAGCTATCACACCACTGCACTCCAGCCTGGGCAACAAGAGCAAAACTCTGCCTCAAAAACAAAAACAAAAACAAAAAAAACAGAGTTCAAACCAGTTTTGCAAAGTAAGCCTTATGATAAATCAAAAACCAAAAACAACAGAGTTCAAACCATGACCTAACCTTTGAGGACCTATACAAGATCTAGCTTGGCTACCTGATACTACCATTGCCACCATCCTCCCTCCTTACATAGTCTAGCCACATTGATTTTTCTCTGTTCTTCCAGTACAATGGTTTTCCCAGTACAATACAGGGGTAATTCTGTCATCCCTCTTTTCTTTTCCCCAAGACATACGGCAATGTCTGATTTTCACAACTCAGAGGGTGCTACTGGCATCTAGAGGGTAGAAGTCAGGTATGGCGCTAAATACCCTACAATGCACAGGACAGCACCCACTAGAATCATCTGTTCTAAAGTCTGTAATGCCAACATTGAGAAACCCCGTTCCTGACCATCAAGTTCCCTTTTGCCTAAGGGCCTTCACACACCCTGTTCTCTCTCCCTGAAATACTCAATGCCCCCTTCTCCCATGGATATATCCTACTCAACCTATAGGTTTCACTTTAAATACTGCCTCCTCAGAGCAGGAGGACAACACCAATTCTGATTCCCCTGATTATAAACTTCAATAAATACCCTGTGCTTTTCTTTCGTAAGTCTCATCACCAATTTTTTTTTTTTTTTTTGAGACGTAGTCTCACTCTGTCGCCCAGGTTAGAGTGCAGTGGTATGATCTTGGCTTACTACAACCTCCACCTCCTGGGTTCAAGCAATTCTCCTGCCTCAGCCTCCCAAGTAGCTGGGACTACAGGCACGTGCCACCATGCCTGGCTAATTTTTGTATGTTCAGTAGAGACGGCATTTCACTATGTTGCCCAGGCTGGTCTCGAACTCCTGACCTCGTGATCTGCCTGCCTCAGCCTCCCAAAGTGCTTGGATTACAGGCGTGAGTCACCACACCTGGCCTCATCACCAATGCTAAACACCCCAAAACAACGGTTGATTTTGGTCACCACTGTTTTTCCAGCACCCAAAATATGCTCTCTACATAGCAGGTCATCAATAAATACCTCTATATGGCACTTGAGACAATGTTTGTGGCACCTTTCCAACGTCCATCATATCTACTTCTTATTTTTTATCACACTTAAGAGTGCAAAACATTTTTATAAATAATGAACACCTGTGTACCCACCATACAGGTTAAAGTACTTAGCATTAATAATGGCCAAGCCCAGTGGCTCACACCTGTAATCCTAACACTTTGGGAGGCCAAAGCAGGAGGATCGCTTGAGCTCACGAGTTCAAGACCAGTCTTGGCAAGTTGGCGAAACCCTGTCTCTACAAAAAAAATACAAAAATTAGCCAGTGCCTTTGGACTGTAGGATGAGGGGGAAAAAAATTACAATTAGCCAGGCACTGTAGCTACAGTCCCAGCTACTTGGGAGATTGAGGTGGGAGGATGGCTTGAGCCTGCGAAGTGGAGGCTGCAGTGAGCCAAGGTTGCGCCTCTGCACTCCAGCCTAGGTGACAGAGCCAAACCCTGTCTCAAAAAAGAAAAGAATATAACAGTACCTCGGAATCTCCCAGGAAGCCCACGCTCAGGTGGAAACAACCCTCTCCTCTCCTCCCCTGCTGACAGTGGTAACGAACATTCTGAGTGAGTTTTGCCTGCTTTGAGACTTCTATAAATGTAATCACAATGTATTCTTCTGTGACTTCTTTCAAGTTCACATTTTTTCTGCTATAGAGTATTCTGCGGCTTAACAATTTGTTTATCAACTACCGATGGCTATTTGGGTTATCTCCTCATTGGAATGCTATGAACAATTCTATTAAAATACTTACACAAATCTCCGCGGCAAAATTGAGGGTAAATACTCAAGAAAAAATCCTTAGTCAAAGGGTATAATATATAATATCCAATTGTATTCAGCAATGCCAAGTGCTTATCAAAATAGATGTGCTATTTACACTATGAGCAATTCCACATTCCTGTCAAAACTTGGCAGTGAGTTTTTTTCTTTATTAATCTGATGTATATACATTATCTCATTATGGTTTCGATTAGATTTCCTGCATTATTAATGAGTTTAAACATATTTTCATGTTTATGGACACACATAGCTCCTTAGTATCTCTTCCCTTTCCTCAAATTTTTTTTTTTGAGACAGGGTCTTGCTATGTTGCCCAGGCTGCAATACAGTGGTGTAATCATAGCTTGAACTCCTGAGTTCAAGCAATCCTCCTGCCTCAGTCTTCTAAGTAGCTGGGACTACAGACATGCACTACCACACAGAGTCAGTTTTTATTTTTTGTAGAAACGGGGTCTCCCTATGTTGCCCAGGCTGGTCTCAAACTCCTAGCTTCAAGCCATCCTCCTCCCTCAGTCTCCCAAAGTACTGGGATTACAGGCAGGAGCCACTGGGTTCAGCCCATCTTCCCTCAAACATTTCTTCTTTCACCTTGCAGATGTGTACAAAATATTTTCGTTTTGCCACGTCAAATCCATTTCCATCCTTCTCTACCTGGCTCTATGCTTAAATAGGCTGACCTTTATAGGCTCCGCCAAAACTCCCATTGCCCGCTAGATTCTGGTGAGCTCAGTTCACAGGGAGCATCAGCAGAAAACCAGGAGATGGAAGTAAAGCATCGTTGGGGTGTCTATTCCCAAATGCCTCCCTAGGAGGTTGGTTACAGTTACAGTTTTCTCTCACTACCAAAGTACTCTTCAACAACAGCAGCTATTCTTTTCTAGTTCCTGTACCCACTCCCTCCCTCTGCTTCCTTGGGGTTTAGAAATGATAAAGTTTCCCCCAACCGCTGATAGGTATGAAGTACTTAACCCTTCCTTGTTAAGTTTTCCTTAACCCTGACCAGACTGCTGTGTGCTGTCAACAGCCCCTTTATTAAGCTCAATTCAATTACATTTGAGTATACCATCTGTTTCCTGCTGGGACACTGACTGATATAAAGTATGTGATTAGAACCCACTAATGGTCAACCACAGTGATTCATGCCTGTAATCTCAGTATTTTGCGAGGCCAAGGTGGGAGGATCACTTGAGCCCAGGAGTCTGGGACCGGCCTGGCCAACATGGCGAGGCCCTGATTCTCTATAAAAAATAAAAAACTGGCCGGGTGCGGTGGCTCACGCCTGTAATCCCAGCACTTTGGGAGGCAGAGGCAGGCGGATCACGAGGTCAGGAGATCGAGACCATCCTGCTGGCTAACACGGTGAAACCCTGTCTCTACTAAAAATACAAAAAATTAGCTGGGTGCGGTGGCAGGCACCTGTAGTCCCAGTTACTTGGGAGGCTGAGGCAGGAGAATGGCGTGAACCCGGGAGGCGGAACTTGCAGTGAGCCGAGATCGTGTCACTCTACTCCAGCCTGGGAGACAGCTAGACTCCATCTCAAAAAAAAAAAAAAGGCCTTAGCTAGGCATGGTTGTGAGTGCCTACAGTCCCAGCTACTCGGGAGGCTGAGGTGGGAGGATTGCTTGAGCCCGGGAGGCTGAGGCTGCAGTGAGCTACGACCACACCACTGCACTCCAGCCTGGAAGACAGAGCAAGACCCTGTCTCAATAAAAAACAAACAAACAAACAAAAACCCCACTAGTACTGCCAGACATGACAAATAAAAAAGAACTAGCTAGGAGACAGAAAGGAGTCAGAGGAGTAAATTACTGTAGCAAACAAACAACAAGAACTTTGAAACCAGACAGACAAGTGTGAATCTTGGCCCCATCATGTACTGGCTATTGTAGCACAAACTGCTGCTGAGCTAGCTACCAAGCTAATCCCTCCCTCTTCTCTCTTGCCAGCCTGTCTCTTTTGAGACTTAAATACAAAGGAAGATACTCTCTCAGCCCCCACTGCAGCTCTGGGTGGTTATATAAGCCAAGGTCTAGCCAATAACATGTAAAGATAAAGGGTGGAGCTTTCTATTTTATGCTTCAAGAAAGACTTCTCCAGATACACTTCTGGAAAGATTTTCTTAGACTGTTTTGATAAGTATTCCCTCACTCTGAACACAGTCACATTTTATCACAACCAAGGGACAACAAAGCTAAGGACCAGAACTCAGCACACTGAGAAGAACGGAACAGAAAGACAGAGAAAGTCTAGGTCCTTGATAATAGTATTCAGCCTCTATGCCAAACTTGGAACTATCTAAGACTTACTACGTGAGATAATCACGTCCTCCTTGTTTAAGCCAGTACCACTAACAGTGTTATACCTCATGTGACAGCATCACTACCACCCTGCAGACTGTTAGAATTGAAAAATGTTAGGTCTATCCTAGACTTTCTGAACCCTCAAGGAATGGGCCGAAGAACATTTCAAGCAGTTCTCCCACCTCAGCCTCCCGAGTAGCTGGGATTATAGGCATGCACTACCACACCCGGCTAATTTTCGTATTTTTTTAGAGAGACAGGGTATCGCCATGCTGGCCAGGCTGGTCTCAAACTCCTGACCTCAGGTGATCTGCCCACTTTGGTCTCCCAAAGTGCTAGGACTACAGGCCTAAGCCACCATGCCCAGCCAAGGACGCATTTTCAGTAGCTAAGTATTACACCAAAGTCTGAGAACTACGGGCCACTATTACAATTTCACTACGTAACGGCTGAGTGCACTCATAACTGATACATATCAACCTCAACATGCCATTTAAATGTATAAGGCTGCCTACCACCTCAAGATTTCTGTGCAAATTCTGCAAGACATTATGTAAAGTAATTAGCCCAGTGTCAAGTACACACAGATAGATATTTAACAACTGTTTAGTTGTTTCTCCTGAATCTTACTTTCAGCTGTTAAAAGACACACAGCGATTGCTTTAGTGTTAGGTATCACTTTTGTAATAGTTAACATTTAGTTATTTTGGCTAGATAATTAAAAAATAAATTTAAGGCCGGGCGTGGTGGCTCACGCCTGTAATCCCAGCACTTTGGGAGGCCGAGATGGGCGGTTCACAAGGTCTGGTGATGAAGACCATCCTGGCTAACACAGTGAAAACCCATCTCTACTAAAAATACAAAAAAATTAGCCAGGTGTGGTGGTGGGCACCTGTAGTCCCAGCTACTCGGGAGGCTGAGGCAGGAGAATGGCGTGAACCTGGGAGGCGGAGCTTGCAATGGGCCGAGATTGTGCCACTGCACTCCAGCCTGGGCAACAGAGCAAGACTCCGTCTCAAAAAAAAAAAAAAAAAAAAAAATTAGGTAGAAAAAGTCCAACTCTCATTACAGCGAGGACTTGGATTACACGTCTGAGGCCGGGCGCGGTGGCTCACGCCTATAATCCCAACTCTGGGAGGCTGAAGCCAGAGGTCGGGAGTTCAAGACCAGCCTGACCAACATGGAGAGACGCCGTCTCTACTAAAAATAAAAAATTAGCAGGGCATGGTGGCAGGCGCCTGTAATCCCAGCTACTTGGGAGGCTGAGGCAGGAGAATCACTTGAACCAGGGAGGCGAAGGTTGCAATGAGCCAAGACCACGCCATTGCGCTCCAGCCTGGGCAACAAGAACAAAACTCCATCTCAGAAAAAAAAAATCTTAAAATCTTTTAAACACAGTAAGAATTATGAGCTCACTTTGCCAGCACATATAATAAAACTGGAATAATATGGAGAAGACTAGCATGGCCACTGCACGGGCCGGGCACAGTGGCTCAAGCCTAAATCCCAGCACTTTGGGAGGCCAAGGCAAGAGGATAGATTAGGAGTTAGAGACCAGTTGGAGCATCATGGTGAAATCCCGTCTCTACAAAATATACAAAAAATTAGTCGGGCATGGTGGCACACACCTGTGGTCCCGGCTGTGTGGACGGTGACATGAGAGGATCGCTTGAGCCTGGGAGGTGGAGGCTGCAATGAGCCAAGATGGCGAAATTGCACTATTCCAGCAAGTCCAGTAAGACTTACAGAGTCCAGTAAGACTCTATCTCCGAAAAATAAAAAAAAGAAAAATCAAAACCAAAAAGGGAAAATAACAGAATTATCAAAAAAGGATGAAAAAGACAAAGCAAGGATAGACTAATACAACAAAGTGTTGCAATTATTACAACACTAAAACATTCTTGGTGATAAATGTGGTTCTAAAATTTGGTTCAAGGCCAAGAATGATGGCACATGCCTGCAGTCCCAGCTACTCAGAAGGCTAAGGTGAGCGGACGGCGTAAGCCAAGGAGTCCAAGGCTATATACAGTGAGCTATGACTGCACCACTGCACTCTAGACTGTGTGACAGAACGAAACCCTGTCTCTAAACAAACAAATAAAAATAACATTTATTCCTTATAATACTTGATAGGAGGCCAAGGTGGACGGATCATCTGAAGTCAGGAGTTCAAGACCAGCCTGGCCAACATGGTGAAACCCTATCTCTACCAAAAACATAAAAAAATTAGACGGGTGTGGTGATGCACAGCTGTAGTCCCAGCTACTCAGAAGGCTGAGGTGGGAGAATCACCTGAACACGGGAGAATGAGGTTGCAGTGAGCCAAGACCGCGCACTGCACTCTAGCCTTGGAGACAGAGCAAGACTCCATCTCAAAAAAACAAAAACAAAAAAACACACAAGTATTAACATCAAGTATCAATACTTGATATTAAATACAATACTACACATAACAGTTTTACACACGTAGAAATGTGTTCTGTAACCTAGACCGACAGCTCTAATTCTGACGGTAAGTCCAATCAGAAACGAACAGGCACTCACCTCGAAGTCACACTCTTCTCCCACAGCATATTTGGTCATGATCTCCAACCAAGCAGTATCTACCAACTTCTCTAAAGAGGCTGTGTTATGGTGAACCATTTCCAGAACAAGTTTCTCATACCAGGCAGGAAACTCCTCCTTCAAGCTAAATAAATGTAATTAGTTATTAAGAAAACACAAAAACTTACCCAGAGATTTAATTCAAGTCAATTCAAACATTTCTTTCTTTCTTTTCCAAACATTTCTCACTCTGTCACCAAGGCTGGAGTGCAGTGGCACAATCGTAGCTCACTAGCCTCCACCTCCTGTGCTCAATCCTCCTAACCTCAGCCTCTCAGGTAGCTGGGACCACAGGCATGCACCACTGCACCTAACCTCTTTTAAGACTTAACTTCTGGCCGGGTGTGGTGGCTCACACCTGTAATCCCAGCACTATGGGAGGCCAGGGCAGGCAGATCACCTGAGGTCATGAGTTCAAGGCCAGCCTGGCCAACATGGTGAAACTCAAAATACAAGAATTAGCCAGGCGTGGTGGCATATGTCTGTAATCCCAGCTACTTGGGAGGCTAAGGCAGGAGAATCACTTGAACATGGGAAGCGGAGGCTGCAGTGAGCCAAGATCAGGCCACTGGACTCCAGCCTGGGCAACAGAGCAAGACTCCATCTCAAAAAAAAAAGACACCATTTTACAAGTTTTAGGTTCACAGCAAAACAACACTACTTTAGCAAATATACACAAGGCACTGGGGAATACAAAGGTTAAAAAAAACCATGCAGTTTGCTGGACATGGTGGGTTCTAGCACTTTGGAAGGCACAGGTGGGAGGACTGCTTGAGCCCAGCAGTTTGAGACCAGCCTGGCCAACAGAGTGAGACCCTGTCTCTATAAAAAACTAAAATAATTAGCTGGGTGAGGTGGCATGCACCTACAGTCCCAGTTACATTAAGAGGCTGAGTGAGGCAAGAGGATGGCTTGATTCCACGAGCTATGATCATGCCACTGCACTCCAGCCTGGGCAAGAGCGAAACTGTGCCTTTAAAAATAAAAGGAAACCAGGAAGCATTAACATGTTGGAAACATGACTTGAACACCAGAGCTGTTGCAAAAGGACAGCAATGATTTAATGCTTTTCACTTATTAAATTAGCAAAAAAAATTAATTATCATACCCGGCTGGGCACAGTGGCTCACACCTGTAATCCCAGCACTTCGGGAGGCTGAGGTGAGCAGGTCACTTGAGGTCAGGAGTTCGAGATCAGCCTGGCTAACATGGCAAAACCTCATCTCTACTAAAAATAGAAAAATTAGCCAGGCGTGGTGGTGAGTGTCTGTAGATCCAGCTACTCGGGAGGCTGAGGCACGAGAATCGCTTGAACCCAGGAGGTAGAGACTGCAGTGGGCCGAAATCATCCCCTGCACTCCAGCCTGGGCAACAGAGCGAGACTCCATCTCAAAAATAAAAATAAGAATAAGGCCGGGCACAGTGGCTCACGCCTGCAATCCCAGCACTTTGGGAGGCAGAGGCAGGCGGATCACAAGGTCAGAAGATCGAGACCACCCTGGCTAACATAGTGAAACCCCATCTCTACTAAAAATACAAAGAAAAAATTAGCCAGGTGTGGTGGTAGGTGCCTGTAGTGCCAGCTACTCAGGAGGCTGAGGCAGGAGAATGGCGTGAACCCAGGAGGCAGAGCCTGCAGTTGAGTCGGGATCGCACCACTGAACTCCAGGCTGGGCAACAGAGGGAGACTCGTCTCAAAAAAATAAATAAATAAATAACACTGGGGCGGTAGCTCAGGACTGTAATCCCAGCACTTTGGGAGGCCAAGGCAGACGGATCACAAGGTCAGGAGATTGAGACCATCCTGCCTAACATGGTGAAATCCTGTCTCTACTAAAAATACAAAAAATTAGCCGGGTGTGGTGGTGGGCGCCTGTAGTCCCAGCTACTCGGGAGGCTGAGGCAGGGGAATCACTTGAACCCGGGAGGCGGAGCTTGCAGTGAGCCGAGATCATGCCACTGCACTCCAGCCTGGATGAAAGCGAGACTCTGTCTCAAAAAAAAGAAAAGAAAAAAAGAAACCACATTACCAGAGTACTTGCAAGGTGAAAGCATGGAGCAGGAACACTCAAAGGCCTGGCAAATACCTAAACAAGTGCACATATAGCTAAATAAATATTCCACATTGCTACTGGCAAAATGCCACTATGCAAAGGAACCCAGAAACCCATACAGTACACCAATGTAATACAGTCCAATTTGTGCCCCATAAACTTAAATACACATACTGCTTTAGGATTAATATTCCCTCCTTTCCTAACAATGAGAAGATGGTGGCAAAGGGCAATACTTCCATTACTTACAGCTCAGCAACTTCCTGTTCTTCCTCCCAGGCTTCCTTGTGTGTTAGCTGACTGCTTCCAGTACTCTTGCATGTCCAGATGCGCTCACTGTACCTTTCCAAGCGGGCTTCGTACTCTCTGCAGGCAGTAGTTCAGGAAAACAATATGCAAGCAACAGAGACAACTAACCCATACCCGTGAGATACTTATATATAGAAAAAAATCTACAGTATCCTTTTTAAAATGTGTAGCATGAGAGGATAAAAATGGAATTGGGGTCTTTAATCTGAATCAGGGCCCAAAGCAAAATGACTAAGACTGAAGTATGATGAGAATAGATTGTCATGGGCTGGGCGCCTGCATGGGATTTACAGACTAGGATGATCACGCCTCTAATCTCAGCATTTTGAGAGGCGAAGGTGGGACAATCACTTGAGACCAGGAGTTCAAGACCAGCCGGGTAGACCTCGTCTCTACAAAAAATAAAAATAAATAATAAAAACGGTTGCTCATGTTTTACAAAAAAAACTAGTATTTTAGTACAAATGTAATTTCCTCAATTCACCAAAGTTTCATTACACAAGACTTAAGATGTACTAAAAATTCATAAGAAAAAATAAAGGTAAATTAAAATACAAGTCAAAAAATAACAATACAAGGTAAGCAAAATTTTTAGAAAACTCAGATAGTCAGCAAGTTTAAGAGTCAGTCCACTGCCGGGCGCAGTGGCTCACACCTGTAATCTCAGCACTTTGGGAGTCCAAGGCAGGCAGATCACCTGAGATCAGAAGTTCGAGACCAGCCTGACCAACATGGAGAAACCCCGTCTCCATTAAAAATCCAAAAAAAAAAAAAAAAAAAAAAAAAAATTAGCTGGGCTTGGTGGCACATGCCTGTAATCTCAGCTACTCGGGAGGCTGAGGCAGGAGAATCGCTTGAACCCAGGAGGCGGAGGTTGCAGTGAGCCAAGATAGTGCCACTGCACTCCAGCCTGGGCAACAAGAGCAAAACTTCATCTCCAAAAAAAAAAAAAAAAAAAAAAAAAAAGAAAACCAGTACATTGCACCTCCATTTAAAAAAAAAGTAATCGGTTTACAGTAAAATGAGATGACTAGGCCACAGTCTCACAGGCAGTTTGGAATAACCTTGAGCATATGTTAATGATCCATTTACCCACAGCCCTCCAGTCCACCTTGGAAACATGTTACTTCTTAGGGTTTACAAGCTTGTCCAACCTGCGGCCCAGGACGGCTTTCAATACAGCCCAACACAAGTTCGTAAAGTTTCTTACAACGTTATGAATTTTTGGCCGGGCACGGTAGCTCACACCTATAATCCTAGCACTTTGGGAGGCCGAGGCGGGCAGATCACAAGGTGAGGAGATAGAGACCATCCTGGCTAACACAGTGAAACCCCGTCTCTACTAAAAAGAGACTCAAGAGGCTGAGGCAGGAGAATGGCCTGAACCTGGGAGGCGGAGCTTGCAGTGAGCTGAAATCATGTCACTGCACTCCAGCCTGGGCAACAGAGCGAGACTCCATCTTCGGGGAAAAAAAAATTATGAGTTTTTTGGTGATTTTTTTTTTTTTTTAACTGATCAACTATTGTTAGTGTTAGCGTATTTTATGTGTGGCCCGAGACAATTCTTATTTCAATGTGGTCAAAAGACTGGATACCCCTGGTTTAAAAAATAAATTTCATAGAATACTTAGAAGTATTCCAAAAAGTACTTTTAATACAATATTTATCCAGTCTCTATGATGTCTCCAATAATATTTAGATTCAGAAGATCATTTACTAGCCATTTAGACGGTCTTCGTGAGGGAGATGAGGGAAAGAAAACATCAAGTTGGTAGCGTAAATATGGCAACTTTCCACACAAAACCAACTGGAATTCACCATCAGCCAGCCACTTTCAAATTCAAATGGCAAGTAACTAATTTACTTTTATGCACAGCAACAGATGCTATGTAAGAAAATCAACTGACATAAGTTAGCAAACAATACCTGTATATTCCAAAAGACACGTTTTATAGTGGTTGAAATAAAAGTATTTAAACAGCTTCCTCTACAATACTACTTAACAACTAAACAAATATTCTAATTTTTGTTTTTAGAGACAAGGCTGGCCGGGATCTCCTGAGCTCAAGAGATCCTCCGGCCTTAGCCTCCTGAATAGCTGGGATTACAGACTCACACTGCAACACCCAGCTCATTTTTATCTATTTATGTATTTATTTTTGACACAGGGTCTCACTCTGTCTCCCAGGCTGAAGTGCAGTGGCAGAACCATGGCTCACTGTAGCCTTGACTTCCTGGGGTCAAGCAATCCCGGGCCTCAGCCTCCTGAGTAGCTAGGACTACAGGTGCACACCACCATGCCCAGCTACGTTTTTTCTCTTGCAGAGTCGGGGTCTCACATTGCCCAGGTTGGTCTCGAACTCCTGGGCTCAAAAAGTCCTCCTGCCTCAATCTCCCAAAGTGCTGGGATTACAGGTGTGAGCCACCACACCCAGCCGCATGTTTAATAAATACAGATGCTTGGTTTTCCAAGGTTATGATCAACAAAAACGCAAACAAGAACCCACAGGTAATCCAAAATAGTAACATTATCCAATAGTATAAGCAGCTTTGCTCATTGTGGATTTCCCCAGATCTGCTAAAATTGAGTAATAAATCCATTTTCCTTAGCAGGGGTGGTGCTAATATCTAAGTGATTAAACAAAATATATAGTATGTTTGAGTAAAAACCTGAGTCAGGCTTCCATATACAGCTATGTAAATCCAATCACTGAAAATTTTCAAACCTATACCTAGAAAAGAGCAACAGAATGGCTTCCATAGGACATTATCCCAAGATGGATTTGTCTTATTTTTGTCTGCTGCACTAGGGGAGTGGAAGGGATGGGTAGTAAAACAAGGACAGAGGAGGAATCAGCAAGTGGACTTATTTAAACTTTCAAAAAGCTTGATAAAATTCTAACACATTATTTAGCCATATTTAAGAAGCTCCAGCAGGCATAGTGGCTCACGCATGCAATCCCAGCATTTGGGAGGACAAAGTTGGGGAATCCCTTGAGTCCAGGGGTTCAAAACCAGCCTGAATATAGTGAGACTATCTTTACAAAAAACTATTAAAAGGAAAAAAAAAAAAAAAAAACTCGCGGTGTCATCAGTGAGAATGTAAGAGAAACACATTAACAAATATGTCTTAAAGAGAGAAAGTAAGTTTTTATTATTACAGGTTAAGGATCCCTATCCAAAATGCTTAGAAACGGGAGTATTTTGGATTTCGAATTTCTTTCAGATTTTGAAGTATCTGCATTATACTTAACTAGTTCAGCATCCCAAATACAAAAATCCAAAATGCTCCAATGAGCACTTCCTTTGAGGATCATGTTGGGGCTCAAAAACTTTCAGATTTTAGGCCGGGCACGGAGGCTCACGCCTGTAATTCCAGCACTCTGGGAGGCCAAGGTGGACGGATCACGAGGTCAGGAGATGGAGACCATCCTGGCTAACATGGTGAAACCCCACCTCTACTAAAAATACAAAAAATTAGCCGGGCGTAGTGGCGGGCGCCTGTAGTCCCAGCTACTGGGGAGGCTGAGGCAGGAGAATGGCATGAACCCAGGAGGTGGAGCCTGCAGTGAGCCCAGATCACACCACTGTACTCCAGCCTGGGCGACAGGGTGAGACTCCGTCTCAAAAAAAAAAAAAAACTTTCAGATTTTGGAGCATTTCTGATTTATGGATTTGGGATGCTCAACCTAGAGTTGTTACTTTAAAAAGTAGGGACCAGAAAAACAAAACAAAACAAAACAAATCAGGGGCAGGCCAGACACAGTGGCTCACGCCTATAAACCTGGCACTTTGGGAGGCCAAGGCGGGAGGATCACCTGAGGTCAGGAGGTCGAGACCATCCTGGCCAACATCGTGAGATCCCATCTCTACTAAAAATACAAAAAATTAGCCAGGCGTGGTGGCGTACGCTTGTAATCCCAGCTACTCGCGAGACTGACACAGGAGAACTGCTTGAACCTGGGAGATGGAGGTTGCATGGGCTGAGATCATACCATTGCACTGCAGCCTGGGCAACAAGAATGAAACTCAGTCTCAAAAAAAAAAAAAAAAAAAAAAGGAGTGGCCAGGCATGGTGGCAGTTTATGAGGCCCAGGCAGGAGCATCGCTCAAGCCCAGGAGTTCGAGAGCAGCCTGGGCAACACAGCAAAACCCCATCTCTACCAAAAAAAAAAAAAAAAAAGTTAGCTAAATGCCATAGCACAGGCCTGCAGTTCCAGCTACTCAGGAATCTGAGGTGGGAGGATCACTTGAGCCCAGGAAGTGGAGGTTGCAGGGATCTGAGGTGGGAGGATCACTTGAGCCCAGGAAGTGGAGGTTGCAGTGAGCTGAGATGGTGCCACCGCACTCCAGCCTGAGCAACAGAGGGAGACTGTCTAAAAAAAGATTAGGCCGGGCATGGTGGGTCACGCCTGTAATCCCAGCACTTTGGGAGGCTGAAGTGGGTGGATCATGAGGTCAGGAGTTCAAGACCAGTCTGGCCAAGATGGTGAAACCCTGTCTCTAAGAAAAATACAAAAACTAGCCAGGCACGGTGGTGGGCACCTGTAATCCCAGCTACTTGGGAGGCTGAGGCAGAGAATTGCCTGAATGAGGAAGGTGGAGGTTGCAGTGAGCCAAGATCACATCAACGCACTCCAGTCCAGATGACAGAGTGAGAATCTGTCGCAAAAAAAAAAAAAACCCTTCAAACTCACACAATCACGAACTCATCACACCTTCTCTGCCAAGAATATACAGTCCTCTATTATTCCTGTAAATTCTAATCATACTTTAGATCTCAAAAATAGTGTTTCCCAGAAAACACTCCTTGAATATTCAAATACGATAGATTGTATTAGTTTCTTTCCATAAGATTTTTACATCTCCACCCACTGCCACGTGGCATGTCTACAAGGTCCCTGAAGAGGAATGTACCTCCCCTCTCCATTAACATCAAGCTTGACCATGTGACTTGTTTCAACCAACACATGTGAGCAGATGTAATATATGTCACTTCCAGGAAGAGGCTTAAAGCCATGATGTCTTCTAGCTCTTTCTGTATGCCACTAGAAAGGCATGTCACACACAGGGTTTGCCCCTCCAGCCTTCTTTTTTTTTTTTTTGAGGTAGAGTCTTGCTCTGTCACCCAAGCTGGAGTGCAATGGCACCATCTCGCTTCACTGCAACCTTTGCCTCCTGGACTCAAGTGATCCTCCCACCCCAGCCACCCAAGTAATTGGGACCACAGGCAACCGTCACCATGTCCAGCTAACTTTTCTATTTTTTGTAGAGACAGGGTTTCATTCACTGCTGTCCAGGCTGATCTCAAATTCCTGGGCTCAAGCAATTCACCTGCCTCAGACTCCCAGAGTGCTGGGATTACTGGCATGAGCCACCATACCAGGTGTCAGCCTTGGTCTTAAAATGAGAAAAATGTGGCAGGGTACGGTGGCTCACACCTGTAATCCCAGCACTTTGGGAGGCAGAGGTCGGCAGATCACTTGGGGCTAGGAGTTCGAGACCAGCCTGGCCAACAAGGTGAAACCCCATCTCTACTTAAAATACACAAAAAGGCCGGGCGCGGTGGCTCACGCCTGTAATCCCAGCACTTTGGGAGGCCGAGACGGGCGGATCACGAGGTCAGGAGATCGAGACCATCCTGGTTAACATGGTGAAACCCCGTCTCTACTAAAAAATACAAAAAACTAGCCGGGCGAGGTGGCGGGCGCCTGTAGTCCCAGCTACTCGGGAGGCGGAGGCAGGAGAATGGCGTGAACCCGGGAGGCGGAGCTTGCAGTGAGCTGAGATCCGGCCACTGCACTCCAGCCTGGGCGGCAGAGCGAGACTCCGTCTCAAAAAAAAAAAAAAAAAAAAAATAAAATAAAATAAAATAAAATACACAAAAAAGTAGCCAGGTGTGGTGGCGCATGCCTGTAGTCCCAGCTATTCAGGGGGCTGAGGCAGGAGAATCACTCGAACCCAGGAGGCGGAGGTTGTAGTGAGCCGAGATCGCACCACTGTACTCCAGCCTGGGATACAGAGCGAGACTCCACTCAAAAACAGAGAAAAATGTGGTTTTCCTTTTTATTATTTATTTATGTTTTTGGAGATGGTGGTCTCACTACGTTGCCTTGGCTGGTCTCAAGCTTCTGGGTTTAAGGAATTCTCCAGCTTTGGCCTCCTGAGTAGCTGGGACTACAGGCGCACACCACCACATCCAGCTGTTTTAATTTTTTCCCACCATTTTTTTCTTTCTTTAATATGAGAGTACTACAAAATTTTAAATTACATATGGCTTATAGTTTTGTTGGCCAGCACTGAAACCCAAGGTATACATCTCAGAAAATGTCTTCTGACAGTATTAACTCAAAATTAATTGACTAGTCAAATTAATTATAAAAATCTGGGGCCAGGCACGGGGGCTCACGTCTGTAATCCCAGCACTTTGGGAGGCCAAAGCGGGTGGATCACTGAGGTCAGGAATTCGAGACCAGCCTAGCCAATATGGTGAAACCCCGTTTCTACTAAAAATACAAAAATCAGCCAGGCATGGTGGCAGGCGCCAGTTATCCTAGCTAGTTGGGAGGATGAGGTAGGAGAATCGCTTGAAGCTGGGCGGCAGAGGTTGCAGTGAGTCAAGATGACACCATTGCACTCCAGTCTGGGTGACAGAATGAGGCTGTCTCAAAAAAAGAAAAAATCTGAAATGGAAACTCCTACAACCCCTAACAATGGCTATTTTAAGTGTGTGTAACTCTTCTGGTAATTACTTTAACTTATATTAAGAGAAAACAAGGCCGGGCATGGTGGCTCACGCCTGTAATCCCAGCACTTTGGGAGGCTGAGGCGGGAGGATCACTTGAGGCCAGAAATCCAAGACTAGCCTGGGCAACTTTGCAAGACCCCGTCTCTATGAAACGTACAAAAATTAGACAAGCGTGATGGTGCGCACCTATGGTTATAGCTACTCAGAAGGCTGAGTGGGACGAATCACTTGAGCCTGGGGAGTTGGAGGCTACAGGAAGCCATGATCACACATCACTGCACTCCAGCCTGGGCAATAGAGTGAGACCCTGTCTCAATAAATAAAAAAGGGAAAGCAAGAAAAAAAATGAAAATGAAAAGGCAAAAAGGCCCATTAGTAGGATATTGAGTCAGCTGCCTCTAAATCCTGTTTCAGAGTTTAGTTTACCAAAATAAGTCACTCATTCTCAAACAATCTCTCAGAGCAAATGCCAATTGAGGTTTTTATGTTCCAACAACTGCTGCACATATAATTGCAGACAAAATGTCAAAGCAATTCTCCAAAGGTTGTGTAAGCTATAAAAGATAAGATATTTTCGAATCCTAGACTATCTCATTATGCATCTCCTTTGCCATCAGCTACCTCCTTATCACAATATGCTCCTGCTTTGTTCTCTTCAATCTTGCAGGGTTTGTTTCTTTCAATGAAGTACTTGATATCCTGAAAGGAAGTGGCCCAGGAAAGTACAGAGTTAAAAAAGCATTAACTGTAACCTAAGAATTCTAAGTCAGAAGATGGCAAATAGTGAGCCAACTCAAGATTTGCTTTTTACCCGATTTTCTCTCTTTGGACCAGACTGTCTTTAAGTTAAAAACAAGTCTAACATGGCATAATGTTTTACTTTAAAGAATGTATAAAAATCAACATAAGAGCTCAGTATTCCAAATGTCCAGTAAAACTCTTACAACTACAACACAACTCCATCTACAGCTACTCAACTCTTAAAACATGCTGCTCTAAGGCAGGCACAGTAGTGTGTGCCTGTAGTCCCAGCTACTCTGGAGGCTGAGGCAGGAGGATCTCGAGTCCACTTCAAGGCTTCCCTGTGCTACCATCTCGTCTGTGAACAACTGCTGCACTCCAGCCTGGGCAAAATAGCGATTCTGTCTCTTAAAACAAAACAAAAACATGCTCTAGTCACACTTGTATAGAGCCAGATTAACAGTATGAATAAGCCCCTCATCATCATACCCTCAATAAATTCTCATATAATGATGCTACAAAGGTCGTGAACTAGTTGATTCTAAGCTTTAGAAACTATGACAGTTGAAGCAACACAACAAAAATACTCATCTACAACAGGCTGCTTGTAGCTCCAATTCCTGCCTAAAACCTATCTTGACTTAAATACAGTGTCACATCAAGAACTGATTCTGATAAAGTTAATGTTTTCCAAGATCTAGTGTCCTGCCTGTGAGACTAACCTATGAATGTACCATACAAAGCTACAATACAATCAACATAATCACCAATATAAAACACCTAGTCATTAAACGTGTGCATTACTCACAACTTCCACTAAGTTTAATGAAGATTTACAATACACTCCAAGAACATACCAACACACAGCTTTAAGTCAGTAAAATATCACACAAATTTCTGTGATACATGCAATCAAAAAGTAGGTATGGTATTAAAAGAAAATTAAAGTATCAAGTCCCATTAAAAACATAACTATAAATATAAATTGAGAACTGGGAATACTACTTCAAAGGCAGCTGTTACCCAACCACATATTTGTTCTCCTCTATGAAACCACTAATAGCCTAATAAAGAAATATGCCAATCTACCAACCATACAGTACAATTGTTCAAAAACCATCCTCAAAGTCCTTCCACTTGCAGAAATTCCCAAAAGAGCAATTCCCCCCCTCCAATATATAATATGCTTTAAGACTTCTTTTGTTAAAACAGTTCTAAATGCTGTTATGGGAAATTAAAAAATGAAGAATGTTTATTAAATACATACCACTTAAAATGTTTCCGGTTTCAGTTTTCAATTGTTACCATCAAAACTCTTCATATATAATTTCAATTTCATTCATTCAATAGTATGAAAAAGCCTGCGTTGCGTTGCCAGTCCTAAATTAACTCCCTACAGCCATTTGCTACAAAGCTCAGTACCTGAAATATACTTAGAACTTGTCTCTTCTCCATGGCATGTTTCTTATACTCTGCTAGAACCAGACCTGAGAAATTATCATCTGATAGTGTGTAAGCATCCATCAACAGCTCAAAATATTAAAGACATTTGAAAAGGGGATGTTGGATTCTGACAAGCGGCTACTCCACTGACGTTTCAAATGTATTAAAAAGTAGGGTACCGGCTGGGCGCGGTGGCTCACACCTGCAATCCCAGCACTTTGGGAGGCTGAGGCGGGTGGATCACCTGAGGTCAGGAGTTTGAGACCAGCCTGGCCAAAATGGTAAAACCCCGTTTCCACTAAAAATACAAAAAATTAGCCAGGCGTGGTGGCGGGCGCCTGTAATCCCAGCTATTCAGGAGGCTGAGGCAGGAGAATCGCTTGACCCCGGGAGGTGGAGATTGCAGTGAGCCCAGATCTCGCCACAGCACTCCAGCCTGGGTTAACAACAGCGAAACTCTGTCTCAAAAAGGAAAAAAAAAAAAAAAAAAAGGTGGGGTACCTTTAGAATAATGCAGTATTTGGTAGAGCTAGAGGAACTTCTCCAAAGCATTCCAAGTCTTCACAGTACAGGAAAAAACCAGATTACCACCCCTCCACCCACTTTAATGTGCTTTACCTTATACCACAACGACAAAAAAGTGAGGTAATATTTAAATCAATTTAAAGTGAAGGACTAACATTCCACCTTCTTCTGCTGATTGACTTACAGGGTTGAGGTAGGAAGAGCGGTGGATTCTACTCCTCTTTTATCGTTTGACCTTCAACAAGTCAACCTCCACTCTCTCGGCCAACTCAGCAAACCAAGCCCGAGGACCCGACCACCTCCAAGATCCAAGATCCACTTCAGCTTCAAGATGCTACAGCTCGATTTCTCCAAGAGCCTTCTTCCAGCATGGACTCATTTTCCAGGTCCCTTTGTGTGTATACTCCCCACAAAGGGACACTCACAAATTGCACTCCAACAAGAATGAGATTATCCTCTAAAGTACTGCGTTAAAGTGAGGATCAGGGAGAAATGAAACAACTCTCAGAGACACTTCCTTCTATACAGAAGCAAGCAAGAAACTGAGAAATCAAGTCCTTCCGAACAGATAGGGCTGAGAAAACTCATAACACATTAGCCTTAACTCTTAAAGCTTTCAGTCACCAAAGAAATGCCTGATTCAGAAATCGTTTTCTTTTTTACAGATGAGTCTCAAAAACGATTCTTCTGGCACCCATAAAAAAAGCAAATAAAAGCTGCATAACTTTTCACCAAAAGATAATGCTTATGCAAGAAATCTTAGTCATGACGAGAGGATGCTTCCTTTGTAAAACATCCAATTTCATGTTCCTAAAATACAACATAAAAACTTCACGTTTTTGCTTTTTTTTAAACTTTTAACAAATACCAATCTCCTTCTAAACCTTCAAAATTTCAAACCTGTGTCTGCCCAGGGAAGGCAGGCATCAGCTCCTCCAGAGGCAGTTTTCTTCCCTCCCTTTCCTCGAAGTGGGGAATCTCACTCCCAGTTTTCTGCCCCAGGGTCCTGTCAGTTCATCCCCGGCCTCGGGAGAAGGAAAAAACGTCAAGTATCCCCGCAGAGATCGGGGAAAGACGCAGTTGAGACTTGCACACGCCGCATCACGAGGCCGCGCAAGTACAATTTCAAAACTTAAGCTGCAGGTTTCATTCAAATTAAAAAAAAAAAAAAAAATGGTAAAAAGAAAAGGAGGAAACCTAGCTCCCCCTCCCCACTCCCGGGTCCTCAAGGCCTAAAGCCAACCCGGGGGCGGTAATGGGGATGGGGGGATGCACTCCTCGCCGGCGAAGCCCCGGGACAAAGTGCGGGGCCCCGGGGGCGGCCGAAGGGGGCCCTCCCCCGTCCAGGGCCGGTGCGCGCCCCCCGCCGGATCCCCGGGAAGGATCGGCAGGCGCAGGCTGAGACTCGGCGTCCAGGCCCGCGAGCGGCCGGGGCGCGCTGACAGCTGCCCCGGGCGGGGGATGCGCGGCTGGCCCGCTCCCGCGAGTCCCAGGCCCTACCCCGGCCCGGCCCGGCCCGTGCGGCTGGAAAAGGATACTCCCGGGTGCGGAAGGCCTCCTGAGTGTGCGGGATGGTGAAGAGCGGCTCCTCTCCGGGCAGCGGCTTCACCAGCGGGAAGGGTTTGCGGCCCAGGAGCGGCGCCATCGCAACGGCGGCGGTAGGGACTGGCAGCAGCTGGGGCCGGCCCCGCGGCGCAGCACTAGGCCCCGCGGCCCGGAGCGAGCGCCAGGCGCCCGGGGGTGGGGTGGGGGAGGGGAGGGGTGAGAGGGCGGCGCGAACTCCGGCTCCCTCACCGCCGGCGCGGCCGCGCGACAGCCATGGAGCGGAACGCCACGGCGAAGAGCTCCCGCGCACACCGCCGCGCCTCCCAGCAGCTCCCCGCCGACCTCCACCTCCGGTCCCGGCGGCCAGCAGTCACGACTCCTCCACAGCCGCACCGGAGGAAATTATTGAAAAATGGCGGGAGATTCCCCTCCTCCCCCCAGCCCGGCCAACGCACACACTAACTTGCTCCCCCGTGGCGCCGGTGGCGAATGCTCCAATAGGCGGAGAGCTGGTCAGCGCTCACAGCCCATTGGCTGGGAGGAGCTGCCGCTCCGCGTCTGGGTCCCGCCCCCCTGCCCCTGTCGCGTAGTTGGGTTGCAGCGCACTAGAGGGCAGTCTGAAGAGGTGAAAGGTCACGTTATGTAAACGCCCGTGATAGGCATGCGGGCCTCCGACAGCGGAGTTAAAAGTCGGGGACAGCGGGGGACGGAGAGGCTGAGAACTCAAAGAGGTCACGCCGGAGAAGCCCCTCGCATATACAGATACTGCGCCATCTGTCACCGACGGCGACACCGACATCCGGGCACCACTGTCCGTGTGGTGCGCCGGAGGGGGAGGGGGAGCGCGCGGCCAGGGGCTTTGTCTTTCCTTTTGGGCTCCGCCCCCTTCTTAAAGGCGCCGCGCTCGGCCACGCCCGAGGATGCGCGGGTGGGGCTGGACTGCAGGGAGGGGTTGGCGGGAAGTGGCCCCGGGAGCTTCCCCTGGCAAAGGTTCTGCGGAAGGACAACTTGGGCGCCAGCTTTGCTCACCCCAAAGTTAACTTCTGGGCGAGAGTGTGGTTGAGATCTGGGTAGAAGTATACTGCTTGTTTCTAGGGGCTTGCTGGAAAGTAGAATGTAGAAGCTTCTTTGGAGAAATAGATTAAAAGACGTACCTAGTTTTTTGGATTTTTTGAGACGGAGTCTCGCTCTGTCGCCCAGGCTGGAGCGCAATGGCGCGATCTCGGCTCACCGCAACCTCTGCCTCCCGGGTTCAAGAGATTCTCCTGCCTCAGCCTCCCCAGTAGCTGGAATTACCAGCATGCGGCACCGCACCCGGACAATTTTGTATTTTTAGTAGAGACTGGGCTTCTCCATGTTGGTCAGGCTGGTCTCAAACTCCCGACCTCAGGTGATCCGACCGACTCGGCCTCCCAAGATGAATTTTTTTTTTTTTTTTTTTTTTGAGACGAAGTTTCACTCTTGTTACCCAGGCTGGAGTGCAATGGTGCAATCTCAGCTGACTGCAACCTCTCCCTTCCGGGTTGAAGCTATTCCCTTGCCTCGGCCTCCTGAATAGCTGGGACTACAGGCACGCGCCACCACACCCGGCTAATTTTTTGTATTTAGTAGAGTCGGGGTTTCACCATGTTGGTCAGGCTGTTCTCGAACTCATCTCAGGTGATCCACCGGCCTTGGGCTCCCAGAGTGTTGGGATTACAGTCGTGAGCCACCGCGCCCGTCCAGAACTGTGATTCTGGCCTTTTTTTTTTTTTCCGGCAATCTCTGTGTCTTATTTTTCTACTCCCATGATACTCGGCACCCAACTCGGAACATTGTAGGTGCTAGTGAATGCTATTTGAATGAATTGGATCTACCTTTTTTATTTTTTATGTTTTTGTAGAGACAGGGTCTCACTTTGTTGCCCAGACTGGTCTCGAACACTGGGCCTCAAGCAGTTCTCTCGCCTCGGCCTCCCAAAGTGCTGGGATTACAGGCATGAGCCACCGCGCCCAGCCCAGATGTACCTATTAAAGATACATCCTGGCTGGGCACGGTGGTTCACGCCTAATCCCAGCACTTTGGGAGGCCGAGGCGGGCGGATCACGAGATCAGGAGATTGAGACCATCCTGGCTAACACGATGAAACCCCGTCTCCACTAAAAATACAAAAAATTAGCCGGGCGTGGTGGTGGGCGCCTGTAGTCCAAGCTATTCAGGAGGCTGAGGCAAGAGAATGGCCGAACCTGGGAGGCGGAGCTTGCAGTGAGCGGAGATTGTGACACTGCACTCCAGTCTGGGCAGTAAAGTGAGACTGAATCAAAAAAAAAAGTGCGTCTGGCCGGGCGCGGTGGCTCATGCCTTTACAATTCCAGCATTTGGGAGGCCGAGGCCGGCAGATCACCTGAGGTCGGGAGTTCGAGACCAGCCTGACCAACATGGAGAAACCCCGTCTCTACTAAAAATACAAAATTAGCCGGGCATGGTGGCGCATGCCTGTAATTCCAGCTACTCGGGAGGCTGAGGCAGGAGAATCGCTTGAACCCGGGAGGCGGAGGTTGCGGTGAGCTGAGATTGTGCCGTTGCTCTCCAGCCTGGGCAACAAGAGGGAAACTCCGTCTCAAAAATAATAATAATCACAGTTCAATACAAAGTGCAGAATAAGAAAATAGCATTAACTGTGCCTTGAGGAGGGGAGCATTTCAGTTGCTTCTCCAGACAACACCCACTTCCAGAATCTGTTGGGCTTTCCAGTACAACCAAAAACACACTCATTAAGTTCTCTCCCTGTTAAACTGTCTCCCTTAGTTTAAAGAACTTCACTGGTCCCAGTCTGTACCTTCCCAGCCTGTCCTTCAACGGGGCTAGACTGTGAGGTGTCCCTAAATGCAGCCTCCTAATGCCAGACCTGTATCTCCTTTTCTTCTCACCTCAAGGATATCCTAATCCCCACTAGGAGGTCTAGGTCAAAAGCTACCTCTGAGGTTTCCTCTGATCACCTAACAGAAAAGAGAGCTCCCTTTCCTTCAGTAGGCTTTTCTCCCAAGAACTATAGGAGAAGCCTTCCCAGAGCACATGGCATATGAGTTAATTGCAAAAAGAAAAGAGTTCTCTAGATAGAGAAAGGAGGGAGGAGGCCGGGCGCGGTGGCTCATGCCTGGATCCCAGCACTTTGGGAGGCCGAGGCGGGCGGATCACGAGATCAGGAGATTGAGACCATCCTGGCGAACATGGTGAAACCCCGTCTCTACTAAAAATACAAAACATTAGCCAGGCGTGGTGGCGGGCACCTGTAATCCCCACTACTCTGGAGGCTGAGGCAGGAGAATGGTGTGAACCCAGGAGGCGGAGCTTGCAGTGAGCTGAGATCTCGCCACTGCACTCCAGCCTGGGTGACAGAACGAGACTCTGTCTCAAAAAAAAAAAAAAAAAAAAGAAAAGAAAGGAGGGACAAACATTCTAGACAGAACAGCAGAGTGAAGACTAGAAGTTCAAAATCGTGTACCCAAAATGTGAGGATTTGAGGCAGAATGTATCAGATAAGAACGGTGAAGAAGTGACTATCCTGATCCAGTCTGTAATGACTGAATCGGAGTGACTATTTAGAAGCGAATTACAGGGCTAGGCATGGTGGCTCACACCTGTAATCTGAGCACTTTGGGAGGCTGAGGAGAGAGGATACCTCGTGGCTGGGAGTTTGAGACGAGTCTGGGTGACATGGTAAAACCCCATCTCTACTAAAAATACAAAAATTAGCTGGGCGTGGTGGTGCATGCCCGTAATCCCAGCTACTTGGGAGGCTGAGGCAGGAGTATCGCTTGAACCCGGGAAGCAGAGGTTGCAGTGAGCCAAGATGGTGCCACTGCACTCCAGCCTGGGCAACAAAGTGAAATTCCGTCTTAAAAAAAAAAAAAAAGCAAAAGAAAACAATTTGATATTTCAGAACAGCATCTCACTTTACACATGTGAACTCAGCGCCGTCAACATTTCAGTGCTTGGGTCTGCTGTGGGCTAGAATCCATTCCTGGTATTGGTGAAGATGGGATCTGAGATGGGAAAATCGGCGATAGGCTTGGTTTCGGCCACGTGAACTCCGGGTACCCTGGAGAGCCATCCAGAACACAGCCGGAAATTCTGAGGGAGGAAGTGGGAGCTGGAGGTGGGGCTTGGTGATCACAGCACAGAAACTTGAGCTTCAGGAACCATATGGAGTTTATGAAGAGGCCCCAGATAAAGAACAGTGCTCACCTCGGGGAGATGGATTTATGTGTTTTGCGTTTTGTCTCGTTTTGAGACAACATCTTCTACTGTGGCCCAGGCTAGAGTCAGTGCAGTGGGGGGATCATAGTTCACTGCAACCTTGACCTCCTGGACTCAAGATCCTCCCACCTCAACCTCCAGAGTACCTGGGACTACAGGCACCCACCACCATGTCCAGCTAAGTATTTTCTTTTTTGTAGAGATGGTGACGGGGATGGGGTCTTACTGTGTTGCCCAGGCTGGCCTCAAGCCCCTGGCCTCAAGGTTTCCTCCCTCCAGGCATGAGCTACCGCACCAGGCCTGGAATTACAATTTTTTTTCTTTTTTTTCACCCCTCCTTTTTCACTGGAATTATAATTGATGTGATTTTTTAATTTATATTTTTCTATATTTTATGATTATGTTTTTATAATGACTACATATTAGTTTGTTTTTGAGATAGGGTCTCACTCTGTTGCCCAGGCTGGAGTGCAGTTGCACAATCTCAACTCGCTACAACCTCTGCCTCCCGGGCTCAAGTGATCCTCCCACCTCAGCCTCCCAAGTAGCTGGGACCACAGGCACGCAACACCATGCCCAGCTCTTTTTTTGTATTTTTGGCAGAGACAGGGTCTCACCATATTGCCCAGGCTGGTCTAAAATTCCTGAGCTCAACTGCCAGGATTACAAGCGTGAGCCACCACTCCTGGCTCTTTTTCTTTCTTCCTTTTTTTTTTTTTTTTTTTGAGACAGAGTCTCGCTCTGTCGCCGGGGCTGGAGTGCAGTGGCCGGATCTCAGCTCACTGCAAGCTCCGCCTCCCGGGTTCACGCCATTCTCCTGCCTCAGCCTCCCGAGTTGCTGGGACTACAGGCGTCCGCCACCTCGCCCGGCTAGTTTTTTGTATTTTTTAGTAGAGACGGGGTTTCACCGTGTTAGCCAGGATGGTCTCGATCTCCTGACCTCGTGATCCACCCGTCTCGGCCTCCCAAAGTGCTGGGATTACAGGCTTGAGCCACCGCGCCCGGCCTTTTTTTTTTTTTTTTTAAATACATTTAAAAAAATATTTTAGGCTGGGCAGGAGTGGCTCATGCCTGTAATCCCAGCACTTTGGGAGGCCAAGGCAGGCAGATCACGAGGTCAGGAGTTGGAGACTAGCCCGGCCAATATGATGAAACCCTGTCTGTCTCTACTAAAAATATAAAAATTTAGCTGGGTGTGGTGGTGCATGCCTGTAGTCCCAACTACTCAGGAGACTGAGGCAGGAGAATCGCTTGAACCCAGAAGGTGGAGGTTGCAATGAGCACTCTAGCCTGGGCGACAGAGTGAGACTCCATCTCAAAAAATATATATTTTAAT
The DNA here is from genome assembly GCF_047675955.1 of Chlorocebus sabaeus. NCBI lineage: Eukaryota > Metazoa > Chordata > Mammalia > Primates > Cercopithecidae > Chlorocebus > Chlorocebus sabaeus. Next base: position 8,965,503 of record NC_132931.1, on the reverse strand, counting down.
AGAGACACGGTCTCACTATATGTTGCCTGGGCTATTCTTAAACTCTGCCTCCTGGGCTCAAATGATCCTCTCACTTTGGCCTCCCAAAGTGCTGGAATTACAGTCCTGAGCCACCGCACTTGGCCCTGGTTTTATTTCTCTTAGTGGCTTCACCTTCCTCTTTAGCCCACAGACTCAGCCTTTGACCTCTCTCTTGAGCTCCGCAGCCTCAGGGGCAACTAGATAACATCAATTCTAGCAGCCTAAAATCTTGAACTGTTTCCCCTTCCTGTCTTTCCACAGCACCTGCTTCAGGCCTTTATTATTTCTGCCCAAAATTGCTATGATATTGACTTTTTGCTTAAAATATGTTTTCAGTTGCATTCAAATTAGGTATTCTCATGGTAAAATGAAAACAGTTCCAAAAAGAAACATATATCAGTGTGCAGATGGATGGATTTTTAAAAAACATAAAAACACAGTTCCAAAGAAAATCAAATAATCCTACAAAAAGCAGCCTGGCCACACTCCTCTAACCACTTCCTGCTCCCCTGGGGCATCCATTTCCAACTCCTTAAACATTTCCTCTAGTCTTTAGCTCTATATTTTTAATAATTCATATACTGCTATCTTCAGTTTTTTCTTTTTCCTTTCTTTTTTTTCTTTTTTCTTTTTTTTTTTTTTTTGAGACAGGGTCTCACTCTGTCACCCAGGCTGGAGTACAGTGGTGTGATCAAAGCTCACTGCAGCCTCGAAGTCCCTTGCTTAAGGAGTCCTCGCGCCTCAACCTCTAGAGTAGCTGGGACCACAGGCATGTGCCACCCAGTTAATTTTTATATCTTTTTTTTTTTTTTTTTTCTGAGACAGAGTCTCATTCTATTGCCCAGGCTGGAGTGCAGTGGTGCAATCTTGGCTCACTGCAACCTCCACCTCCCAGGCTCAAGTGATTCTCCTGCCTCAGCCTCCCAAGTAGCTGGGATTACGGGCTCCTGCCACCATCCCTGGCTAAGTTTTGTATTTTTAGTAGAGACAGGATTTCACCATGTTGGCCAGGCTGGTCTCGAACTCTTTACCTCAGGTGATCCACCTGCCTCAGCCTCCCAAAGTGCTGGGATTACAGGCATGAGCCACTGTGCCCAGCCTAATTTTTGTATATTTTGTAGAGACAGTGCTATGTTGCCCAGGCTGGTGCTGAACTCCTGAGCTCAAGCGATCTGCCCACCTTGGCCTCCCAAAGTGCTGGGATTACAAGTGTGAGCCACCACGCCTGGCCTAGTTTTTCAGTTATAAATATTAGTTATTGACTTTCTTCAATGGAAGATGAGGACTTAGCCCCACAAACACCACACACATATGCAAACATATTCCCAAAAGAATTACATTACAATTGGTTAAATCAGCATGCAGCATACAACTTATGATTATGCATTATTCACAGATGATTCATGTGGTAAACTCACTACATTTCCTTTCTTTTGTTGTCTCTGGATGACTTCAGTCTGTTTTTACTTCATTTTCTCTGGACCTATGTCTGCTCTGTCCCCAGACAGAACTGTAACTCTTCTCTCAATATATGCAAACACACCCGGCGGGCACTGTCCTTCCCATCTGTCTCCCTGCCTCCCCTCTCTTTCTTCTCCATGGTATCCAGCACACCGTGTCACTCTAATATTTACAGCTTCCGATGGATGGCTCCTTAAAGCAAACAGAATTAAATCAAACTGTGGCCTAACGTTCGAGGCCCTCCACAATCCATCTGCCATCTTGATACTTCTTCCCTCAAACTCCTTACGCTATCAAAACCTAGATTTATCTAGGTTTTTTGTTTTGTTTTGTTTTTATTTTTTATTTTTTGAGACGGAGTTTCCCTATTGTTGCCGAGCCTGGAGTGCAATGGCCCGATCTCAGCTCACCGCAACCTCTACCTCCCGGGTTCAAGTGATTCTCCTGCCTCAGCCTCCCGAGTAGCTGGGATTACAGGTGCCTGCCACCACGCCTGGCTAATTTTTTTGTTTTTTTTTTTTTTAGTAGAGGTGGGGTTTCACCGTGTTCCAACTCCTGACCTCAGGCAATACCCCCACTTCGGCCCCCCAAAATGCTGGGATTACAGTTGTGGGCCACCGCACCTGCCTATGTAGGTTTTAAAATACTAGGCCAGACAGGTATGGTGGCTGTTGTGTGTAATCCCAGCACCTTGGGAGGCTGAGGCAGGAGGATTGCATGAGCCCAGAAGTTTGAGACCAGCCTGAGCAACATGGTGACATCCTGTCTCTACAAATAATTTTTTTTTTTTTTTGAGACGGAGTCTCGCTCTGTCGCCCAAGCTGGAGTGCAGTGGCCGGATCTCAGCTCACTGCAAGCTCCGCCTCCCGGGTTTACGCCATTCTCCTGCCTCAGCCTCCCGAATAGCTGGGACTACAGGCGCCCGCCACCTCACCCGGCTAGTTTTTTGTATTTTTTTAGTAGAGACGGGGTTTCACCGTGTTAGCCAGGATGGTCTCGATCTCCTGACCTCGTGATCCGCCCGCCTCAGCCTCCCAGAGTGCTGGGATTACAGGCTTGAGCCACCGCGCCCGGCCTCTACAAATAATTTTTAAAATTTACCCAGGCATGGTGGCATGTGCCTGTAGCCCCAGCTACTTAGGAGGCTGAGGTGGGAAGATCACTTGAGCTGGGGAGGTCAAGGCTGCAGTGAGCTGTGATTGCCCCCCTGCCCTCTAGCCTGAATGACAGAGTAGGACCGTGTCTTAAAATATTAAAAAAATTAAAAATATTCCCCCCTAAAAAGATCCAGGGTAGGCTGGGCGCGGTGGCTCAAGCCTGTAATCCCAGCACTTTGGGAGGCCGAGACAGGCGGATCACAAGGTCAGGAGATGGAGACCATCCTGGCTAACCTGGTGAAACCCCGTCTCTACTAAAAAATACAAAAAACTAGCCAGGCGAGGTGGCGGGCGCCTGTAGTCCCAGCTACTTGGGAGGCTGAGGCAGGAGAATGGCGTGAACCCGGGAGGCGGAGCTTGCAGTGAGCTGAAATCTGGCCACTGCACTCCAGCCTGGGCGACAGAGTGAGACTCCGTCTCAAAAAAAAAAAAAAAAAAAAAAAAGATCCAGGGCTCCTTGAAAAATGGCTGGGGCTGGATAAGTCCAAAGTGAGTCTGGGGTCGGGCACGCTGACTCATGCCTGTAATCCCAGCACTTTGGGAGGCCAAGGTGGGTGGATCACCTGAGGTCAGGAGTTCAAGACCAGACTGGCCAACATGGTGAAAACCCGTCTCTACTAAAACTACAAAAATTAGCTGGGCATGGTGGCGCATGCCTGTAATCGCAGCTATTTGGGAGGCTGAGGCAGGAAAATCGCTTGAGCCCAGGAGGTGGAGGTTTAAGTGAGCCAAGAGAGTGCCACCGCACTCCAGCCTGGGTGGCAAAGTGAGACTCCGTCTCAAAAAAAAAAAAAAAAAAAAAAGTGAGTCTGGAACATTTCATACCTGACGGTAAGGCACTGCTCAAATCATGATGCAGAAATGTCAAAGGGCACAGGCGCTAACTGGCCCAATCTGGAACAATTTGGACTTTTATTTATTTAGAGATGGAGTCTCACCATGTCACCCAGGCTGGAGTGCAGTTGCATGATCTTGGCTCACTGCAACCTCCATCTCCTGGGTTCAAGCAATTCTCTTGCCTCAGCCTCCCAAGTAGCTGAGACAACAGGCATGCGCCACCACGCCTGGCTAATTTTTGTATTTTTTGTAGAGATGGGGTTTTGCCATGTGTTCCAGGCTGGTCTCAAACTCCTGAACTCAAGCAATTTACCCACCTTGGTCTCCCAAAGTGTTGGGATTACAGGCATGAGCTACTGTGCCTGGCCGTTAAATTTCTTGGGTGTGATTTGGTAGTCTGGTTGTGTTAGGGAACGTCTTTGTTCTTGAGAGATAGAAGCTCAAGTATTTAGGGGTAAAATATCTTAGTCCATTTGTGCAGCTCTACCTAAATCCCTGAGACTGGATAATGTACAAGGAGCAGAAATTTATCTGGCCACGGTTCTGGAGACTTGGTAGTCCAAGATCAAGGTACTGGTTCCGTTATCTGGTGAGGGCTGCTCTTTGCTTCCAACATGGTGCCTTGATGTTGCAATCTCCTTGGGCGGGGGGAACCTGTATCTTCACATGGCAGAAGGCAGAAGGGCCAGAGAGCCGAACACTGCTGAAGCCTTTTATAAGGGCCTTACTCCCATTCATGATGGAGAAGCCCCCAAGGCCTAATCACCTCTTAAATGCCCCATCTCTTGGCCGGGCGCGGTGGCTCACGCCTGTAATCCCAGCACTTTGGGAGGCCGAGGCGGACGGATCAGGAGGTCAGGAGATCCGGACCATCTTGGCTAACAGGATGAAACCCCATCTCTACTAAAAATATGAAAAATTAGCCAGGCGTGGTGGCGGGCGCCTGTAATTCCAGCTACTCGGGAGGCTGAGGCCGGAGAATGACGTCAACCCGGGAGGCGGAGCTTGCAGTGAGCCGAGATTGCGCCACTGAACTCCAACCTGGGCGACAGAGTGAGACTCCGTCTCGGGTGGGGGCGGGGGGAAGCCCCACCTCTTAATACCATCACAGTGGTAACACCTGAATTTTGGAGAGGACAGAACACATTCAAACCATAGCAGTGTCATAATGCTGCAACCTATTTTCAAGTAATTCAGTCAAAAAGCTGGGGGGAAAAATGTCTGTAGGCCGGCACGATGTCTCATGCCTGTAATCCCAGCACTTTGGGAGGCAGAGGTGGAGGATTGCTTGAACCCAGGAGTTTGAGACCAGCTTGGGCAATATAGGGAGATCTCATCTCTACAAAGAAAAATTTTTCAGCCTGACGTGGTGTCTCACGCCTGTAATTCCAGCACTTTGGGAGGCCGAGGCAGGTGAATCACCTAAGGTCAGGAGTTCAAGACCAGGCTGAACAACATGGCAAAACCCCATCTCTACTAAAAATACAAAATTAGCTAGGCATGGTGGCACATGCCTGTAATCCCAGCTACAGGAGGCTGAGGCAGGAGAATCACTTGAACCTGGGAATCGGAGGTTGCAGTGAGCCGAGATTTCGCCATTGTACGCCAGCCTGGACAAGACCAAAACTCCATTTCAAAGAAAAAAAAAAAAAATCTCGTATCCAAACTTTTCAAGGCCCAACTCAAACACCACCTATTCTGTAAACCTTTTTTTTTTTTAGATGTCTGACTCTGTTGTCCAGGAGTGCAATGGCGCCGTCTGGGCTCACTGCAACCTCCACATCTCAGGTTCAAGTGATTCTCCTGCCTCAGCCTCTGGAGTAGCTGGGACTACAGGTGGCCACCATGCTCGGCTAATTTTTTGTGTTTTTAGTAGAGATGGGGTTTCGTCATGTTGGCCAGGCTGGTCTCAAATTCCTCACCTCAGGTGATCTGCCTGCCTTGGCCTCCCAAAGTGTTGGGATTACAGGCGTGAGCCACCACACCCAGCTCTATAAACTTTCTATGATCTCAAAGCCTCCAAGATTCTTCTCCAGACCCTAATGGTATTCCACCTTCACCAGCCCTCATGGCTCCTACTCCTCTCCACCTTCTCTACTGCATCAGACCATAAGCTCCTTAAAGGCAGTGACCACGTGTCTACAACCTGTACTTTACAAAGAACCTACCAAGATTATGTTTGCAACAAATACAGTTATCCCTCAATATCCACAGATTCAACCCATAGTGGATCAAAAATACTGGATTCAAGAGATGCGGAACATGGCCTACTGTGGGACTTGAGCATCTGCAGGTTTTGGTATCCACCAGGGTTGTGAACCAACCCCTCCAGATACCAAGGGATAAATGTATTTGTAAAATATTTTTATTGTGCCACCATGCCCGGCTGATTTTTGTATTTTTAGTAGACAGGGTTTCACCATGTTGGCCAGGCTGGTCTCGAACTCCAGGCCTCAAGTGGTCCGCCTGCTTCAGCCTCCCAAAATGCTGGGATTACAGGCATGAGCCACCACGCCTGGCCAATATTTTTATTTTTTAATAAGACAAGATCTCTTTCTGTTGCCCAGTCTGGAGCGCAGTGGTGCAATCATGGCTCACTGCAGCCTCGACCTCCAGGGCTCAGGCGATCCTCCTGATTCAGCCTTCAGAGTATATGGGACCAGAGATGTGCACAACCACACTCAGCTAACTAAAAAAAAAAAAAAAAAAAAAAATTATTCGTACAGATGGAGTCTCCCTGTGTTGCCCAGGCTGGTCTCAAACTCCTGGACTCAAGCAATCCTCCTCCTCAGCCTTCCAAAGTGTTGGGATTATAGGCATGAGCTACCGCACCCAGCCCATTATACTTTCCTTTGTTTAAACACAATTAAAACAGTTATGTTGGCCAAGCATGGTGGTTCACAGCTGTAATCCCAGCACGCTGGGAAACGGAAACCAAGGTGGGTCCAGTCTGGGCAACATAGTGAGACCTTGCCTTTACAGAAAAAAAAAAAAAAAGGGGGTCGGGCACAGTGGCTCATGACTGTAATCCCAGCACTTTAGGAGGCTGAGGTGGGTGGATCACAAGAGACTGGAAGTTTGAGACCAGCCTGGCTAAGATGGTGAAACGCCATCTCTACTAAAAATACAAAAATTAGCTGGGCACAGTGGCAGGCGCCTGTTATCCCAGCTACTCAGGAGGCTGAGGCAGAAGAATTGCTTGAACCTGGGAGGCAGAGGTTGCAGTGAGCCAAGATCACACCACTGCACTCTAGCCTGGGCGACAGAGCAACACTCTCTCTAAAAAACAAAAAAAAAGAAAGAAAAAGAAAATAAAAGGCTGGGCACAGTGGCTCACACCTGTAATCCCAACTCTCAGGGAGGCAGAGGCGGGAGGATAGCTTGAGCCCAGGAGTTCAAGACCCGCCTGGGCAATATAGAGAGACCCCGTTCTCCACAAAAAGGAAGAAAAAAAAAAAACAACCATATTTTATGTACCACATACAATTACATTATCTGTAAAATTCATTTGACAATTTGATTTTATATGTCTCCTTTTTTTTGAGACAGGGTCTCCCTCCGTCGCCCAGGCTAGACTGCAGTGGCATGATCACAGCTCACTATAGCCTTGACCTCCTGGGCTCAAGCGATCTGCCCACCTCAGTCACTGAGCAGGGGGTGCTACAGGCACATACCAACATGCCCAACTAATTTTTGTTTTTGTTTTAGAGATGAGGTTTCACCATGTTGCTCAGGCTGGTCTCGAACTTCTGGGCTCAAGCGATCTTCCCAAAGTGCCGGGATTACAGGCATGAGTCACTGTACCTGGCTGTTACTTTTTTTTTTTTTGAGACGGAGTCTTGCTCTGTTGCCCAGGCTGGAGTCCAGTGGCACAATCTCGGCTCACTGCAAGCTCCGCCTCCCAGGTTCACACCATTCTCCTGCCTCAGCCTCCTGAGTAGCTGGGACTACAGGTGCCCACCACCATGCCCAACTAATTTTTATTTTATTTATTTTGAGACAGAGTTTCGCCCTGTCACCCAAGCTGGAGTGCAATGGTGCTATCTCGGCTCACTGCAACCTCCGCCTCCCAGGTTCAAGTGATTCTTGTGCCTCAGCCTCCCGAGTAGCTGGGATTACAGACATGCACCAGAACGCCCGGCTAATTTTTTGTATCTTTAGTAGAGATGAGGTTTCGCCATGCTGGTCAGGCTGATCTCAAACTCCTGACCTCGTGATCCACCCGCCTCAGCCTCCCAAAGTGCTGGGATTACAGGTGTGAGCCACCACGCCCGGCCTACATTTTTTTATTTTTTAATGAGACAGGGTCTTGCCGTGTTGCCCAGGCTCATCTCAACTCCTAGGCTTAGGCAATCCTCCTGCCTTAGTCTTCCAAAATGCTGGGATTACAGGCCACTGCACCCAGCCCTATTTATATTTTTTAAGAAAAGATAAAACAGGGGCCAGGTGCAAGTGGCTCACGCCTGTAATCCCAACACTTTGGGACGCCGTGGTGGGCGGATCATGAGGTCAGGAGATCAAGACCATCCTGGCTAATAGAGTGAAACCCCATCTCTACGAAAAATACAAAAAATTAGCCGGGTGTGGTGGCTGGCGCCTGTAGTTCCAGCTCCTCGGGAGGCTGAGGCAGGAAAATGGTGTGAACCCAGGAGGCGGAGCTTGCGGTGAGCCGAGATCCCGCCACTGCCAGCCTGGGCGACAGAGCGAGACCGTCTCAAAAAAATAATAATAATAAATAGGTTGGGCGCGGTGACTCAAGCCTGTAATCCCAGCACTTTGGGAGGCCGAGACGGGCGGATCACGAGGTCAGGAGATCGAGACCATCCTGGCTAACACGGTGAAACCCCGTCTCTACTAAAAAATACAAAAAACTAGCCGGGCATGGTGGCGGGCGCCTGTAGTCCCAGCTACTCGGGAGGCTGAGGCAGGAGAATGGCGTAAACCCGGGAGGCGGAGCTTGCAGTGAGCCGAGATCCGGCCACTGCACTCCAGCCTGGGCAACAGAGCGAGACTCTGTCTCAAAAAAAAAAAAATAATAATAATAATAATACATAAAATAAGACAGAACAGTAGAACTTGGATTATAGTCTCATCCATGACACCTGGAGCCCCTGTGAGAAATGAGGGGAATCACTCTGGGAAATAAACAGATCTGTGGCTGCCAGGGTGCAAAGGGAGGGGAAGATGGTGAACAATGCTAACTGGACATGAGGTTTCCATTCGGGGTAATGAAAAAGTTCAGAGCTGCACTGTAGGGACTGCTCAGCACTGCGAATGTACTCAGTACTCAGTACCACTGAAATGCATACTTGACAACGATGACAAAAGTAACTCAGCCAGGTGCACTGGCTCACACCTGTAATCCCAGCACTTTGGGAGCCTAAGGGGTTCGAAACCAGCCTGGCCAACATGGTAAAACCCCATCTCTACTAAAATTACAAAAATTAGTCAGACGTGGTGGCACATGTCTGTAATCCCAGCTACTTGGGAGGCTGAGGCATGAGAATCGCTTGAACCCAGAAGGCAGAGGTTGCAATGAGCCAAGAACATACCACTGCACTCCAGCCTGCTGGGTGACAGAGCGAGACTATCTCAAAAAACTAACAAAAAACTTTTTATGTTATGTGTATTTTACCACAAGGGAAAAAAAAAACAAAGAACTCATGAATCCCTCTGAACTACTTGGATCTGTGGAAAACACGTCCATGGATTGCATTTGGTGTACACAGGGATGGAATTTGGTTTTGTTTTTTTGAGATGGAGTCTCGCTCTGTCACCTAGGCTGCAGTGCAGTGGCGCAATCTTGGCCCACTGCAGGTTCAAGCAATTCTTGTCTCAGCCTCCCAAGGAGCTGGGAATACAGGCGCCTACCACCATGCCTGGCTAATTTTTGTATTTTTAGAAGAGACAGGGTCTCACCTTGCTGGTCAGGCTGGTCTCGAACTCCTGAGCTCAGGTGATCCACCCACCTCGGCCTCCCAAAGTGCTAAGATTACAGGTGTGAGCCACCACGCCTGGCCTGGTTGTTATGTTTTAATTTTAAAATATTGTTTAGCTAGAGATAGGGTCTTGCTATGTTGCCCAGGCTGGTCTCAAACTCCTAGCCTCAAGTGATCCTCCTGCCTCGGCCTCCCAAAGTGCTGGGATAAGAAGTATTGAGCCACTGCGCCCAGCAAGAAGCATAATTTGAACTATGTGACAGCTTCAAAGGGAGGCTGGAAATCACTGTCATGAAGTCTACATTGTGGGAGTGAAAGGATGGGCAGGCCCAGCCCACAGTGACCCCACAAGCACTCAGCCACCACCCCCACCCAACTCCGCAACCTTCAAGAAGGAAGCACTCAGATACCAACAGGACATATTTCAAATAGTTTAATTTTAAAAATATTCTATTCAGTGCTAAAATATGTCTTCACTCACTGTTGCCCATTTCCATTTTCTTAAACTTTTTTGAAACAAAAAATAAAATCACAAAGTTCAATTTAACATGCAGATTTCAAAGAAAAGGGAGCTTTCTAGAAACTGAGCTGAAGGGGTACTGTGGGGGATGGGTACTGTTGTCAGAACCTCAAATTCTTGCTGGGGCAGTTTGTGGCAAGAGGCAGGGATGTTGGAATGACAGGTACAGGTGAGAACAAAGAAAGCTGTGTGTGCGGACATGTGTGCTGAGGGCAGGGGATGGGGACGGCGGCCACAAAGGACTGTCAGCAGCTAGGGTGCCCGTGAGAGGCAGGACCACCTCAGGCATGGGCGGAACTGGCAGGACAGCAAGAAATCTAGACAGACTCTCTGCCCTTGTGTGGAGAAAAGCCCTTCCCTTCCCTCCAACGTCTCTACCCAGTCCTTCTCCAACAGCAGCCTACAGGGCCCCCAGTCCTAGGGGAAAGTCCCGGAGTCTACAGTCTCCATTCAAGTTCAAGTAACCCGAAGCACTCTCTTCTAGAGGGTGCCTTCCACATCTCTCTCTTCTCGCAGAAGCTGCCAGCAGCTCTGTCCAGAGATTCTGGAGCAGAGACTGCTGCCTGGAGGTGACAGATGAATCCTGGGGTGGCCGATGCTCCAGCCAACTTGGGGTGCAAAAAAGACATGAGCGCTCCTCTTCTCGGGAGCAAGTAGACACAGGTGCCAGGGACGGGAAGATGATGCTACAGCCCCAAGTCCTACGCCAGCCTTCCAGCCCGGAAGGCTCATGTGTGCAGGCTCTCGACCCCAGTGCTTGCCCTTACCCCAGCAACGCAGCGCGGCCAGAACCAGAATGCAATAAATAGAGGCAGGGCCAGGAGGCGGAGGGCCAGGACGGTGCTAGCTTTCTGAGGCCGTCTGCGGCACTGTGGGTTGGTCCACACAGAAGCGCTTCAGGGGTGGGGCACCTGAGTCTTCCTCTTCCTCGACGACCTAGGAGCAGGCAGAGCATGGAATGCCAGGGCCACCCCTCCCAACCAGAACCTTCCCACCACCTGAATTATAATGGGATGCCCACCCTACTCCTTCCAGCAGATGATCAAACTTCCTCCCCTGCCAACAACCCAGGGACTCATTTCCAGCGCTGCAGATCCAAGCCCACATCCAGTCTTTCCTGGTTTTTTGACTTAGAAACTGGGAAGCCTGGCCAGCACAGTGGCTCACACCTGTAATCCCAGCACATTGGGAGGCTGAGATGGGCAGATCACTTGAGCTGAGGAGTTCAAGACCAGCCTGGCCAACATGGTGAAATCCTGTCTCTACTAAAAATACAAAAATTAGCCGGGTGTGGTGGTGGACACCTGTAATCCCAGTTACTCAGGAGCCTGAGACAGGAGAATCACCTGAACCCGGGAGGCAGTGGAGGTTGCAATAAGCCAAGATTGTGCCACTGCACTCTAGTCTGGGCAACAGCGAGACCCTGCCTCAAACCAAACAAATGAAAAACTAGAAACCCCAAAGTGACTGCTTACCTGTGTCTCTAGTGGAACTGGTTCTTCCTTGGTGAGGGTGGGAGGTTCATCAGCCACTTCCGAGGAGGGCAGGGAGGGCTCTGAAAAGGCAGCAGGGTCGGCCTGAGGGCAGGGGTCCCCTGAGGCCTGGACCTGGGGGAGCTTCCTTAGAGCTGTGTGGAGGTGGCTTGGTGAGGAGGGGAGAATACTGGCCTGAGAGGCAAACATTCATTCAGGGCCCAGCTGGACCAGGTCACAGTCATGAATGGTGGAAGGGCAAAATACTGCTAGACTGCAGAGGGCCATCTCTGCTGGGCTGGAGATATCTGGAACCCACAAATCCGCTCATCTTGTCATCCTCCAGCCCAAACATCATGACTCTAACTCAATCTCTCAGTTTTCTGAGAGTTGGTATGAGGACTAGATGAAGTAATAAACACAGGAGCTAAGAACAGTGCATGCCAAATAGTAAGAACACAATAAATATTAACTACAATTGGCATTTCCCACGGAGAAACAAGTTCCATTTTGTAGTTGGCTGTTAACGGGTCACAGCACAGGAAAGCTAACAAGGGCCTAAGACACATCTATATATCCATATTATAACAAGAAACCTGGGTCGGGCATGGCGGCTGACGCCTATAATCCCAGCTACTCTGGAGGCTGAGGTGGGAGGATCGCTTGAGCCCAGGAGTTCAAGACCAGCCTGGGCAACACAGTGAGACCCCATTTCTACAAAAAATTAAAAGATAGCCAGGCATGGTGGCACAGGCCTACAATCCTACTACTAGGGAGTCTGAGGCAACAGGATCACTTGACCCCAGGAGTTCAAGACTACAGTGAGCTAGGATTCAGTCACTGCATTCTAGCCTAGGCAACAGAGCAGGACCCTATCTCTTTTTAAAAAAAAAAAAAAAAAGGAAAGGAAAAAAATTTAGCAGGATGTGATGCAGACAGCAAAAATGCTGAAGACAGAAGGACTTAAAGTGACATTCATTCCAACAGTTACTAGACGGCCATGTGATCTTAGACAAGCAATTTAACCTTTCACTCTGTTTTTTTTGAGATGGAGTCTAGGTCTGTCGCCAGGCTGGAGTGCAGTGGTGCAATCTCGGCTCACTGCAACCCCTGCCTCCTGGGTTCAAGTGATTCTCCTGCCTCAGCCTCCTGAGTAGCTGGGATTACAGGCATGCGCCACCACACCTGGCTAATTTTTGTATTTTTAGTAGAGATGGGGTTTCACCATGTTGATCAAGCTGTTCTCTAACTCTTGACCTCAGGTGATCCACCCGCTTTGGCCTCCCCAAGTGCTGGGATTACAGACATGAGCCACCATGCCAGGCCTTTTTTTTTTTTTTTTTTTGAGATGGAGTCTCACTCTGTTGCCCAGACAAGAATGCACTGGTGTGATCCCAGCTCACTGCAACCTCTGCCTCTTAGGTTCAGGCGATTTTTCTGCCTCAGTCTCCAGAGCAGCTGGGATTACAGGCACATGCCACCATGCCCAACTAAATTTTTTATGTTTTTAGCAGAGAAAGGGTTTTGTCATGTTGGTCAGGCTGGTCTTGAACTCCTGGCCTCAAGTGACCCGCTCACCTAGACTTCCCAAAGTGCTGGGATTACAGGTGTGAGCCACCGTGCCCGGCCCAATTTAACCTTTCTAAGCCTTGAATGTTCATTTTCCTCATCTGTAAAAGAAGACAATAGCTGCCACCTCACAGGATTTTTAAGAGAATTATACCAGGTGTCAAATACCCAAGTTCCTTCCACAGAGCCTGGCACTCAACTCTAAGGCTTGTTTTCTCCCTTCACTCTGTGAAAGGGGAAAATATAATCATTCCTCAAAATATCCCAAGCTGGTGAGAAAGGGCTTGGTGCCGCCTGGCTCTGAGGCGCTCTCTCAAGCCTGTTACTCTAAAGATGAGACGCAACAAGAGCAGGAAGCAAGGCCCTTCTAGGAAACTCATCCTGGGCCAACCACGACTCACCCTCCAGGATCTCCTGGCCCAGGGTTGGGGGCTGGGAGTCATCCGTGCGGAAGTCGGAGGTGTGTGCTGGGCTCAGGGACTCACTCTGCTGGGGGCTGGGGCTTGAGTTGGTGCTGCTGTCCACCTTCAGCTGATAGACGTCAGACACGGAACTCTGGTTGCTGTTTTCATCTGAAAACCAAACAGAACAAAGGCAGCAGCTGAGTGTGGTCATTCTCCTCAAGAGGAACTCTGGACAGAGCCAAGGGCCTGGCATCACTTTAGGCAGTCAAGGATACAACTGAGCATAATAATCATTGTGCCCGGCCTACACGACATAGATTATAAGTACCAGAGGCAGCCAGAATCTTTATGTTTATGCAACATTACACTTCGGGAAGGTCAGGATATGCTTATTAAACACTTCTTTATTATCCACTGATTGCAGCTTGTGGAAGGGAGGGGTGTAGCTGTGTCTCTGGTCAGTACTTCTCAATCCTCCTCACATCACAAGATGTGTAGAAAATGATATTTGTCAGGCACCCTTGGGCATCTGAAGGAGGCTGGTGGTGTCTGAAGGTGGTGAGCTCAGGCTTCAGCTGCCTGACTGCCCCAAGGACTGATAGATTAGCACCGGGGAGTTCTGCCTGAAGGCTTAGTCATCACCAAATTTCAAAACTTAAAGAGTTACCAGGCCGAGTGCGGTGGCTCACACCTGTAATCCCAGCACTTTGGGAGGCCAAGGTGGGCTGATCACTTGATGTCAGAAGTTCGAGACCAGCCTGGCCAACATGGTAAAACCCTGTCTCTACTGAAAATACAAAAATTAGCTGGGCATGATGGCACGCGCCTGTAATTCCAGCTACTTGGGAGGCTGAGGTGGGAGAATCGCTTGAACCCGGGAGGTGGAGGTTGCAATGAGCTGAGATTGCATCACTGCACTCCAGCCTGAGTGACACAGCGAGACTCCGTCTCAAAAAATAAAAATAATAATAATTTAAAAAAAAAAAAAAAAGTAAGAGTCACCAGTGCCTTCCTCTGCTGCACCTACAGCAGTCAGTCACCAAAGTATTTCTGCTCTGGTATCATTTATGCTCATTCCTTCCTCTTCTACTGCTTCAGTTCAAGCCTCCTCATCTCTTGCCTGGCCTCCTGCAACAGCCACCTACCTCACTGCCCTGCCTCCAGTCTCATGTACCTTAAACTGAACTGCAAACCACTGCCAGAGAGACCTTTCTAAACCCTTCGACGCTCCACTGCTGCCTAAGGGAGAAATGTCATACCCAGTATTTTTTTTTTTTTTTTTGAAACAAAATTTCGCTCTTGTTGCCCAGGCTGGAGTGCAATGGCGCGATCTTGGCTCAACACAACCTCTGCCTCCCGGGTTCAACCGATTCTCCTGCCTCAGCGTCCTGAGTAGCTGGGATTACAGGCTTGTGCCACTACGCCCAGATAATTTTGTGTTTTTATTAGTGACGGGGTTTTACCATGTTGGCCAGGCTGGTCTCGAACTCCTGACCTCAGGTGATTCGCCTACCTCAGCCTCCCAAAGTGCTGGGATTACTGGCATGAGCCACCATGCCCGGCCATACCCAGTACTTCTTAGGCTAGGCACGAGCTGGCCTTGTTGCAACATAGGAAGTCCTTTCTGATCTCTGGCCTCAGTGCCTGCTGTTCTCCCACAAGCATCCTCAGCTCCAGGCAGGCTGGACCCTTACCCAAAAGCTTCGTCACGCACGGGTGTTTCTGCCTAGCTATTCATACTTGGCTAGGCTGCCTTCTCATGTCCTAGAAAGCCCCAGACCTCCCAACACAGTCCCGACATCATTTCCTCCATGGAGCCCTGCCTCCCTGGCTCGCATGGGTGGAAATGACCAACCTCTCTTACTCTCCCATGATAGCCTGTGCATGCTTGCATTTACCATTTTGCACACGTGCGTCCTCCCGTGAGCCCCTGTGGACAGGCTCTGTGGCTCACTTGTCCTTGATTCCCCAGTGCAACACACGGTACCTGCATACAGTTCATGGTATTTACTAAATGAAAAGGAGGAGATGGTGGCCAGACTGAGGAAATGGAGGTTCATATGTCTCCCAGAGCTTTCTGACTACTGAACACACATCAGTGTTCCCTTTCCAACAGTATATGGTTGACCTTGGTGGGGCCTGGGAAAGAGGTGGGGAAGGGATAACTACACGCTGGGTTAGCTCAAATCTGGTTTTGAAGAGAAAGTCATAAACTCACGCTAGTCTTGACCCCTACAAAGACCTTTAATACCCACACTAAAATGGAAGTAGCATTTTGTTACCAAATGAATAAAGCTGTCACTTTTGAACTTAAGCAAAACACCGTTCCTCCCTGAGCATCTGTTTCCTTAAATAGGGATGATAATAACTGCCTGGTTTATATCACAGGCTGATACATGGGTAAAAATGAGACAGTAGGCCGGGCGCGGTGGCTCAAGCCTGTAATCCCTGCACTTTGGGAGGCCGAGACGGGTGAATCACGAGGTCAGGACATTGAGACCATCCTAGCTAACATGGTGAAACCCCGTCTCTACTAAAAAATACAAAAAACTAGCCGGGCACGGTGGCGGGCGCCTGTAGTCCCGGCTACTCAGGAGGCTGAGGCAGGAGAATGGCGTGAACCCGGGAAGCGGAGCTTGCAGTGAGCTGAGATCCGCCCACTGCACTCCAGCCTGGGCGACAGAGCGAGACTCCGTCTCAAAAAAAAAAAAAAAAAAAAGGAGACAGTAAAGTAAAAGTGCTTCGTAGACAGTACCTAGCAGGTAAATGTAAAAGGCAGTATCATGACTACAGTGCTGACCCAGCGGGATGAGTTTAGGAGGCAGAACACGTCCTAACAGTGGGTAAGCAAAAGCTTCGGCTTTGGGTAGCCTTCTCTAAGCCACTATCACAAAACATACAGTCTAGGCCAGGTGCAGTGGCTCTTGCTTGTACCTTGGAAGGCCAAGGCTGGGGGACTGCTTGAGGCCAGGAGTTCAAGGCTAGCCTGGGCAACATAGCCAGACTCTATCTCTACAAAAAATAAAAAATGAAGTACAATCTAAAAAAAAAAAAGCTTCTGATTCAGACAACCAGGACCTGACACGGAGTCTGTCACTTACAAGTTATGTAACTTCAGATATGTAACTTAACCTCTCTGAGCCTCAGTTTCCTTCACTGGAAAACGAGGATACCATTATCTATCTTGCAGTGTTACCGTGAAGTTTAAATGAAAAGATTTAGGTCAAGTGTCTAGCACTTGACCACCGAAAAAGCAGGCGCTGAATTGATACACAGAATTCTTTTTTTTTTTTTTTGAGACGGAGTCTCTCTGCAGCCCAGGCTGGAGTGCAGTGGTGCGATCTCGGCTCACTGCAACCTCCACCTCCTGGGATCAAGCGATTCTCCTGTCTCAGCCCCGTGAGTAGCTGAGATTACAGGCGCGCGCCACCACGCTCAGCTAGTTTGTTGTATTTTTAGTAGAGACTGGGTTTCACCAGGTTGGCCAGGCTCGTCTTGAACTCCTGATCTCAGGTGACCTGCCCACCTCAGACTCCCAAAGCGCTGGGGTTACAGGCGTGAGTCACTGCACCCGGCCAATTCTTCTTATTAATGCGTTCATCCAAGTTTTTGTTCTCCTGCAAGGAAGACACAGAGATGCAACTCACCCTGGAATTCAAGAAGGAGAGAGGAATTGGCTGAGGCATCAGAGGGAAAGCCATTAGGTTCTCGGGCTGCTGAACTGTTCGATTTTGACTTTTCTTTCTAGAAAAGGAAAAAAAGAGGAATATGACAGAGCCAAGCAGGAGACTCACAGAGAGGGAGGAGGGTGCTATGTGACAGACCACAGAGGTCTGGATTAGGACTGAACAGGAAAAATGACAGCAGCATGAGAATCCAAGGACCCAAGGAAAAACAGAATCCTGGACAAGGCACTTCTCCTCAAGCCTCAGAAAAAATGAACCCTTCCAGCAGGAATATCATGAATCATAAGTAACAGGCAGATATATACACTTCAACTGGAACGTCCCATAGTATCCCTCTCCTGCCCTGATCAAACTGCTCAGGCAACCCTTCTCTATGCGAAAGGGCAAGAAATACAAAACACTCAATTGAGAAAGATTCCTGTTCCAGTAGCCAAGTGGGGAAAAAAGTGAGAGAAGAAGGAACCTCGTGTAACGCAGACAGGACAAATGGGCCCGGGCTAGCTCTATTCCTGATCCATCAGCCTCATCCATTCAAAATGATCGCCGCGGCCAGACGCAGTGGCTCATGCCTGTAATCCCAGAACTTTGGGAGGCCAAGATGGATGGATCACCTGAGGTCAGGAGTCCGAGACCAGCCTGGCCAACATTGTGAAACCCTGTCTCTACTAAAAATACAAAAAGCAGCCAAGTGTGGTGGCACGTGCCTGTAATCCCAGTCACTTGGGAGGCTGAGGCAGAATAATTGCTTGAAGTGGAAGTTGCAGTGAACCAAGATGGCACCACTGCACTCCAGCATAGGCTACAGAGCGAGACTCCATCAAAAAAAAATAAATAAATAAAACAATAAATAAATAAATAAATAATAAAAATACAAAAATTAGCCTGGCGTGGTGGCATGTGCCTATAATTTCAGCTACTCTGGAGGCTGAGACAGGAGAATTGCTTGAACCTGTGGGGTGGAGGTTGCAGTGAGCCGAGATTCTGCCACTTTATAACAGCTTGGGCGAAAGAGCAAAACTCCGTCTCAAAAAGAAACAAACAAAAAAACCCAAAAAACAAAATGATCACCCCATGTCTATTTTTACCTATAACATTTGTTTCAAGAAAGATATAGGTTATAAGTGCAGGGCAACCATAGTGGGCAGATAAACACCAAGAAAGCAACAAGAAAGCCAAAGGGCTAGGCACAGTGGTTTATGCCTGTAATCCCAGCACTTGAGGAGGCTAAAGTGGGAGGATTGCTTGAGCCCAGGAGTTTGAGACCAGCCTGGGCAATATAGTAAGACCCCATCTCTACAAAAAATAAAAAATTAGCCATGTTTGGTGGCACATGCCAATGGTCCCAGCTACTGAGAAGGCTGAGTTGGGAGGATTGCTTGAGCCTGAGAGTTCGAGGCTGCAGTGAGCTATGTGCACTCCAGCCTGGGCAACAGAGTTAGACCCTATCTCAAAAAAACAAAACAACAACAAAAAAAACAGCCCAGAGTAAATCCAAGCATATGAAAATGAGAGCATCCCAAAAGCCAAAAGTTTAAATCTGAGTAGCCTCAAATTTACCAATTCATACTTTTTATACATTTCTGGCAGATGCATTGTATTAGTAACATAATTTTTGTTAATAACTCAATATTTTTGTTTGTTTTTTTTGAGACGGAGTCTCACTCTGTCGCCTAGGCTGGAGTGCAGTGGCCAGATCTCAGCTCACTGCAAGTTCCGCCTCCCGGGTTCACGCCATTCTCCTGCCTCAGCCTCCTGAGTAGCTGGGACTACAGGCGCCCGCCACCACGCCCGGCTAATTTTTTGTATTTTTTAGTAGAGACAGGGTTTCAGTGTGTTAGCCAGGATGGTCTCAACCTCCTGACCTTGTGATCCACCTGCCTCAGCCTCCCAAAGTGCTGGGATTACAGGCGTGAGCCACCACGCCCGGCCAATAACTCAATCTTAACTCTGGAGTAAATCAACTGCAGTTATGGGTCCCTGTGTCCTTTCCTTCATTTTTCAGATATAATTTCGATGTAATTGCAAACACTTTACTATTACATATATTACATAATTTTTTTTTTTAATTTGAAACAAGGTCTCTCTCTGTCACCCAGGTTAGAGTGTAGTGGCACAATCACAGTTCACTACAACCTCTGCCTCCCGGGCTCAAGTGATCCTCCTTCCCCAGCCTCCCTGAGTAGCTGGGACCACATGTGCACATCACCACGCCCAGCTAATTTTTGTACAGACAGGATTTCATCATGTTGCCCAGGCTGGTCTCAAGCTCCTGACGTCAAGGGATCCACCTGCTTCGGCCTCTCGAAGTGCTGGGATTACAAATGTGAGCCACTGTACTCAATCAGCATTTTTAATGGTTGCTTAATATTTCCATGATTCACTTAATCACTTCCCAAATACTGGACATTTAGTTTTGCATCTTTTATTTCTATTCTTTTTTTTTGGAACAGGGTCTTGCTGTGTCACCCAGATTGGAGTGCAGTGGTACAATCATAGCTCACTGCAGCCTTGAACCCCCAGGTGCAAGCGATCCTCCCACTTCAGCCTCCCAAGTAGCTGGGACCATAGCCACATGCCACCACGCTGGCTAATTTTTATTTTATTTTATTTTTTGAGACTGAGTCTCACTCTGTCACCCAGGATGGAGTGCAGTGGTGCGATCTCAGCTCACTGCAAGTTCCACTGCAAGGCCTGGGCCTCCCAAAGTGCTGGGATTATAGGTGTGAGCCATTGTGCCTGGTCTAATTATTTCATTTTATTTTATCTTATCATATCTTATTATTTTATTTTGCGATGGAGTCTCGCTCTGTTGCCCAGGCTGATGTGCACTAGCTTAATCTTGGCTCACTGCAACCTCCACCTCCCACGTTCAAGCGATTCTTCTGCCTCAGCCTCCCAAGTAGCTGGGATTACAGGCATGAGCCACCATACCCAGCTAATTTTTTGTATCTTTAGGTAGAGACAGGGTCTCACTATGTTGACCAGGCTGGTCTTGAACTCCTGACCTCAAGTGATACACCTGTCTCGGCCTCCCAAAGTGCCGGGATTACAGGCGTGAGCCACCACACCTGACCATTACTTTTACAGGTTTTTTTTGGAGCCTCACTGCTTTCAAAAAGGACGTGGCAATGTATGTGATGCACAGTTTCATATAGCACTGACGCCAACTTTTGGCTTTATCATCACTTTTTTCTGATATCTCATTTATATTTATTTTAATAGTTCTGTGTTGATACAAAATTTGTATTCACTACAGGGAATTCTGAAAATACAGAAAAGGAACATCATCTATATGACTAGCCACAATATCAACATATATTTGTGTGAAAAAGGGTCATAACAGGCCGGGTGCGGTGGCTCATGCCTGTAATCGCAGCACTTTGGGAAGCCAAGGCAGGTGGATCACCTGAGGACCTGAGGTCAGGAGCTCGAGACCAGCCTGGCCAACGTGGTGAAACCCCATCCCTACTAAAAATACAAAAATTAGCCGGGCATGGTGGCAGCTGCCTGTAGTCCCAGCTACTCGAGAGGCTGAAGTAGAAGAATCACTTGAACCCAGGAGGTGGAGGCCAGTGAGCCAAGATCACGTCATTGCACTCCAGCCTGGGTGACAGAGCAAGAATGGCTCGAGAAAAAAAAAAAGAAAAAGGGTCCTAATACAGCATTAACTTGCTTCTCTTCCCCACTCACCATACTATAAACATTCTCCTAACCCAATGAATAATGCTACCAAAATCTCTCTTTCTTTTTTTTAAGAGATGGGGTCTCGCTATGTTGCCCAGGCTGGAGTGCAGTGGCTGTTCACAGGCACCATCATTGCACACTACAGCCTCCAGCTCCTGGGCTAAAGTGATTATCCTGTCTCCGCCTCCCGAGTAGCTGGGTCTATAGGACAGCATTACCATGCCCAGCGATAACATCTTTTATCATAGTTACAAGGCTTTACAAGGTATGGGTGCACAATCACTTAGTGAATTATGTACAATCATTTTTACTTTGCTTGTAATTTTTATTATTTTTTTACTTTTTTGAGACAGGGTCTCACTCTATCCCCAAGGATGCAGTGCAGTGGCATGATCATAGTTCACTACAGTCTCAAACTCCTGGGCTCAAGCAGTTCTCCCACCTCAGCCTTCCAAGTAGCTGGGATTACAGGCATGTGGTACCACACCAGGCTAATTATTTTTTTGTAGAGACAACATCTCACTGTGTTTCCCAAGGTGGTCCCAAATTCCTGGTGTCAAGAGATCCTCTCGAGTTCTGGGATTACAGGCGTGAGCCACTGCAACTGGCCTAATTTTTTTTTTTTAACTTCTATTTTAAGTTCAGGGGTACATGTACAGGTTTGTTACATATGTTAACTTGTGTCAGGGGTTTGTTATACAGATTATTTCATCGCCCAGGTATTAAGTCTAGTACCCTAGTTATTTTTGCCGATGCTCTCCCTCCTCCTACCCTCCACCCAGTAATTTTTAAATTAAATTTAATTTAATGTTTTGTAGAAACGGTATCTTGCTACATTGCCCAGGCTGGTCTAGAACTCCTGACCTCAAGTGATCCTCCCACCTTGGCCCCCCAAAGTGCTGGAATTACAGGCATGAGTCACTGCATCTGGCCAAACTTTTAAAAATATTATTATTATTATTTTTGAGACAGAGTCTCAATCTGTCGCCCAGGCTGGAATGCAGTGGTGTGATCTTGGCTGATTGCAGCCTCAACCTCCTAGCTTCAAGTGATTCTCCAGCCTCAGCCTCCCGAATAACTGAGATTACAGATGGGTGCCACCACACCCAGCTAATTTTTGTATTTTGGTGGAGACAGGGTTTTGCCATGTTGGCCAGGCTGGTCTCGAACTCCTGACCTCAGCTAATCCAACCACCTCGGCCTCCCAAACTTCTGGGATTACAGGCGTGAGCCACCGCACCTGGCCAAGAGAAGGGGGTTTTCTAGCAGCGTCTACTCCTATCTATACACAATGCCCAAGAGATTTAACTGCTTGGCCTTCGACTCCCGTAGGTAATGGCCTCACCAGAGCCAGGGCTGGATAGGGAATAAACAGTTGCTCCAGAACCATGCCCCATCAACTCCATGAGTTTGGCATCCTAGAACTTCTTGGGATGGCCACTCTCAGATAAAGGCAGAGTCCGTAGGGTTGGTGCTAGGAGGTTTCCTGGAGCCAGAGACAACAGCAGAGAGCAAAAGGGAGAGGCTGAACCCTGAGGCTAACCTCGACTTCCTAAATTCATTTACAGAAAGGAAAACTACAGCTCAGGCTTCGGTCCTCCTAGTTATACATTACCAGCCAATGCAATTGAGAGTCCCAAGGGAATAAAAGGTAAGAGAACAGATAAAACTCACCAGAGATTGGAGGAATACAGGCACTCTGATAAATAGAACAGTCTATACCAGAAGGAGCAGAAGAACTGAAATTAAACATAGATCTTCTCAGAAAGATACGGATAATATTGAAAAGTTGTTTTAGCCAGGAGCAGTGACTCATACCTGTAATCCCAGCACTTTGGGAGGCGAGGGCAGGCAGATCACTTGAGGTCAGGAGTTCGAGACCAGCCTAGCCAACATGGTGAAACCCATCCCTACTAAGAATAGAAAAAAAATTAGCTGGGTATGGTGGCACATGCCTGTAATCCCAGTTACTCAGGAGGTTGAGGCAGGAGAATCATTTGACCCTGCAAGGTGGAGGATGCAGTGAGATGAGATCATGCCATTGCACTCCAGCCTGGGTGAGACAGCGAGACTCTGTCTCAAAAAAAAAAAAAAAAAAAAAAAAGTGTTTTTGAGGAAGAACCAATTGAGGTAATTTGTTATGAAAAATATAATTTGCTCAAATAAAAATTAAGTGAATGAAATTAATTGAAATACATACAGCTAAATAAAAGATTAATGAGCAAAAAACTGTGTTGAGAAACTCAGAATGCACCAGGAAAAGATGAGAAATGAAATGAATGAGAGAAAAGAAATAAAGCAGGTTGCCGGGCGCGGTGGCTCACTCCTGTAATCCCAGCACTTTGGGAGGCAGAGGCGGGTGGATCACCTGAGGTCAGGAGTTCAAGACCAGCCTGACCAACATGGAGAAACTCCATCTCTACCAAAAATACAAAATTAGCTGGGCATGGTGGTGCAAGCGCTACTCGGGAGGTTGAGGCAGGAGAATCACTTGAACCCGGTAGGTGGAGGTTGCGGTGAGCTAAGATTGTGCCTTGCACTCCAGCGTGGGCAACAAGAGCAAAACTCCATCAAGGAAGGACTGAAGGACGGAGGGACGGGACGGGACGGGACGGGACAAGGGAAGGGAAGGGGGAAGGGAAGGGGGAAGGGAAGGGGGAAGGGAAGGGGGAAGGAAAAAGGAAAGGAAAAAGGAAAAAGGAAAGGAAAAAGGAAAGGAAAAAGGAAAAAGGAAAGGAAAGGAAAGGAAAGGAAAGGAAAGGAAAGGAAAGGAAAGGAAAGGAAAGGAAAGGAAAGGAAAAGGAAAAGAAAAGCAAGCAAGCAGTTGCGTGGGTGCAGTGGCTCACACCTGTGATCCCAGCACTTTGGGAGGCCAAGGCAGAAGGATTGCTTGAGGTCAGGAGTTTGAGACCAGCCTGGGCAATACAGCGAGACCCTGTCTCTACAAATAATTTAAAAGTTTGCCAGGCGTGGTGGCACATGCCTGTAGTCTCAGCTACTTGGGAGGTGGAGACATAAGGATTTCTTGAGCCCAGGAATCGAGGCTACAGTGAACCATCATTGCACCACTGTACTCCAGCATGAGCTATGGAGTGAGACAGTCTCAAAAAAATAAAATAAAATAAACAAATAAACAGAAAAAAAAACATTTCAGGATATTTTGAGGGAATTCCTAGATTCCTAGGAGATCAAAGATAGAAGAAATGCTAAAGTTTCCAGGAAGCCAAGTGGATCACCTACAAAGACTCAAGAATGGGAATAACATCACATTTCTCAACAGCGACACTGGATGTACAATTGAGTAATAGCTTCAAAGTGCAGAAAGAAAGTAATTTTGAACCTAGAATTTCATATACAGATAAAATCAATTTTAAACATGAAAGTGAAACAAAGATATTTTCAGAAAGTTTTCCCCACAGAAGCTCTCTTTGACAAAATTCTTGAAGGATGTACTCTAGCAAAAAGAAAAACAAACGTAGAAGAAAACAGTAAGAAGTCAGTGCATGAGGCCGAGCACAGTGGCTCATGCCTGTAACCCCAGCACTTTGGGAGGCCGAGATGGGCAAATAACTTGAGATCAGGAGTTAAAGACCAGCCTGGCCAATATGGTGAAACCCTTGTCTCTACTAAAAAATACAAAAATTAGGCTGGATGTGGTGGCATGTACCTGTAGTTCCAGCTACCTGGGAGGCTAGGCACCAGAATTGCTTGCACCCAGGAGGCAGAGGCTGCAGTGAGCCAAGATTACACCACTGCACTCCAGGCTCAGAGTGACACCCTGTCTCAAAAAAAAAAAAAAAAAATGTAAGTGCATGAAATTTTAGGCAAGGCTGGACGCAGAGGCTCACGCCTGTAATCCCAGCACTTTGGGAGGCAGAGGTGGGCAGATCACAAGGTCAGGAGATCGAGACCATCCTGGCCAACATGGTGAAACCCTGTCTCTACTAAAAATACAAAAATTAGCTAGGCGTGGTGGTGTGTGTCCGTAATCCCAGCTACTCTGGAGGCTGAGGCAGAAGAATCACTTGAACCTAGGAGGCGAAGGTTGCAGCGAGCTTAGATTGCACCACTGCACTCCAGCCTGAGCAACAGAGTGAGACTGTCTCGAAAAAACAAAACAAAATAAAGAAACAACAACAACAACAAAAATTAGCTGGATGTGGTGGCATGTGCCTGTAGTCCCAGCTACTCAGGAGGCTGAGGTGGGAGGATCACTTGAGCCCAGGAGACCGAAGGTAGAAGTAAACCGAGATTATATCACTGCATTCCAGTCTGGGCGACAGATTGAAACCCTGTCTTAAAAAATAATAATAGGCCGGGCGCGGTGGCTCAAGCCTGTAATCCCAGCACTTTGGGAGGCCGAGACGGGCGGATCACGAGGTCAGGAGATCAAGACCATCCTGGCTAACCCAGTGAAACCCCGTCTCTAGTAAAAAAAATACAAAAAAATAGCTGGGCGAGGTGGCGAGCGTCTGTAGTCCCAGCTACTCGGGAGGCTGAGGCAGGAGAATGGCGTGAACCCAGAAGGCGGAGCTTGCAGTGAGCCGAGATCCGGCCACTGCACTCCAGCCTGGGCAACAGAGCGAGACTCCGTCTCAAAAAAAATAAAATAAAATAATAATAATAATAATAATAATAATAATAAACGAGCAGGCCGGGCATGGTGGCTCATGCCTGTAATCCCAGCACTTTGGCAGGCTGAGGCGGGTGGATCACCTGAGGTCGGGAGTTCAAGACCAGTCTGACCAACATGGAGAAATCCAGTCTCTACTAAAAATACAAAATTAGCCAGATGTGGTGGCACATGCCTGTAATCCCAGCTACTCGGGAGGCCAAGGCAGGAGAACCACTTGAACCCAGGATGGGGAGGCTGCAGTGAGCTGAGACTGCGCCATTGCACTCTAGCCTAAGCAAGAGAAGTGAAACTCTGTCTCCAAAAAAAAAAAAAAAAAAAAAAAAAAACCAAAAAGAAAACTCTTGTTTCTGATGGGAATATAAATTGGTACAACTACAATTTCAGAAAATAGTTTAGCATCAGGTAATATAGGTCAAAACATACATACCCTAAGACCCAGCCGCTTCCCTTCTGAGAATATATCCTAGGAAAACTCATGTACATGCTTATGTGGATTCTGAACAAGAATGCTCACAGGGGCATTGCTCCTATTAGCCCTAACTGTGGACAACCTCAATATCTACAGGAGAACCAGAAAAATAAACTACACTTAGCCATGTGATGAATATGCAGCAAAATACAGCATAGAGAGCAACGAAAAGGAATGGATAACTCCAAGGACAACATGGATGCATTTTATAAACATAATGCTGAGCAAAAGAAACGCAACACACTAAAATAGATACTTTATCATGCTGTTTCCATAACGCTCAAAATGTTAGAGCCTGGTGCAGTGGCATATGTCTGTAATCCCAGCTATTTGGGAGGCTGAGATAAGATCGCTTGAGCCCAAAAGTTCAAACCCAGCCTGGGCAACAAAGGGAGACCCCCATCTCTAAAAAAGCAAAAAGGGGCCCGGCGCGGTGGCTCACGCCTGTAATCCCAGCACTTTGGGAGGCCGAGGCGGGCGGATCACGAGGTCAGGAGATCAAGACCATCCTGGCTAACACAATGAAACTGTCTCTACTAAAAAAGACAAAAAAATTAGCCGGGTGTGGTGGCAGGCGCCTGTAGTCCCAGCTACTAGGGAGGCTGAGGCAGGAGAATGGTGTGAACCCGGGAGGCGGAGCTTGCAGTGAGCCGAGATCGCTCCACTGCACTCCAACCTGGGCAACAGAACGAGACTCCGTCTCAAAAAAAAAAAAAAAAAAAAAAAAAAAAAAGCAAAAAGGGTGGGCATGATGGCTCATGCCTATAATCCCACCACTTTGGGAGGTTGAGGTGGGAAGATCATTTGATCCCAGGAATTTGAGATCTATCAGCCTAGGCTAATATAGCAAACTCCCATCTCTCCCCCTGCCAAAAAAAAAAGAAAAAGAAAAAGAAGAAGAAAGAAAAAAAAATTAGCTGGGCACGATGGCATGTGCCTGTGGTCCCAGATTCTCAGGAGGCTGCCGTGGGAGGATTGTTTGAGCCTGGGAGGTCAAGCCTCCAGTGAGTGGAGATCATGACACTGCACTCCAGCCTGGGTGACATAGTGAGATTTTTTCTCTGGGAAAAAAATCTCATAAACAGTAATAAAGGAAAAACTGTTTAGAGAGTGGTAAGAAAAGCAAAAGTAAGAGAGTGATTACCTTTAGAGGGGCAGGAGGAAGAGGATGGGAAGAGCTGCAGAGAGGTTGCTGGGGTCTTGGCAAAGCTCTATGTTTCACACTGAGTGGTTCTCACAAGGGTGTTAGCTTTATATTTATTCATACACTGTACATTTATGTTTTATATACTTCTCTGTACGTTTTATACTTGAAATTTTAAAAAACAATTAGAAAAAAAAGTTGGGCTGGGCACGGTGGCTCAAGCCTGTAATCCCAGCACTTTGGGAGGCCGAGACGGGCGGATCACGAGGTCAGGAGATCAAAACCATCCTGGCTAACACGGTGAAACCCCGTCTCTACTAAAAAGTACAAAAAACTAGCCGGGCGAGGTGGCGGGCGCCTGTAATCCCAGCTACTCCGGAGGCTGAGGCAGGAGAATGGTGTAAACCTGGGAGGCGGAGCTTGCAGTGAGCTGAGATCCGGCCACTGCACTCCAGCCTGGGTGACAGAGCCAGACTCCATCTCAAAAAAAAAAAAAAAAGAAAAAAAAGTTGGAAATAAACTGGGTATTTATCACCCAGAAAATACGTAGATAAAGGTACTCACTGCAAATAAGAAAATGCAATGCATGATTCAAAGGTAATAATTCTACTTGTATTTACAGATACATGGAGGGTTCTCAAAACAAGGTTGGTTCATGCCTGTCATCCCAGCACTTTGGGAGGCTGAGGCGGGCAGATTACTTGAGGTCAGGAGTTCAAGACCAGCCTGGCCAACATGGTGAAACCTGTCTCTACTAAAAATACGAAAGTTAGCCAGGCGTGGTGGCAGGTGCCTGTAATCCCAGCTACTCAGGAGGCTGAGGCAGGAGAATCACTTGAACCTGGGAGGTAGAGGTTGCAGTGAGTTGAGCTTGCACCACTGCACTCCAGCCTGGGTGACAGAGCGAGAGTCAAAGAGAATACAAAGAGCTTCTGGCAAAATGCTGTACATATGTAAGTTTTGTTTAAAAACAAAAATACACATATGAAACAACGCTATGTATTTTTAAAGAATATGCAAGTATCCAAACAAAGATGAATCACAAAGGCCTACATCAGAATTAGAAAGATGTATATACACATGATACACACACTACAGTGGGGGGCTAATCGCATAAGAGCAAGTCTCAGCAAACTTTTTCTTTTTTTTTTTTTATTTTTTATTTTATTTTATTTTTTTTTTTTTGAGACGGAGTCCCGCTCTGTCGCCCGGGCTGCAGTGGCCGGATCTCAGCTCACTGCAAGCTCCGCCTCGCAGGTTTACGCCATTCTCCTGCCTCAGCCTCCTGAGTAGCTGGGACTACAGGCTCCCACCACCTCGCCCGGCTAGTTTTTTGTATTTTTTAGTAGAGACGGGGTTTCACCGTGTTAGCCAGGATGGACTCGATCTCCTGACCTCGTGATCCGCCCGTCTCGGCCTCCCAAAGTGCTGGGATTACAGGCTTGAGCCACCGCGCCCGGCCCAAACTTTTTCTTAAAGGGCCAGATGATAAATATTTTAGGTTTTATGGGCCATTAGGCCTCATGGCAACCACTCAATCTGTCATCGTAATTCAAAAGCACCACAGACAATAAGTAAATCAGTGGGCATAGTTATGTGTTTGGTTTTTTGTTTGTTTTGAGACGAGTCTCACACTGTTGCCCTAGGCTGGAGTGCAGTGGCAAGATCTAAGCTCACTGCAACCTCTGCCTTATAGGTTCAAGCGATCCTCCTTGCCTCAGCCTCCCAAGTAGCTGGGATTACAGGTGCCTGCCAGCAAGCCCGGCTAATTTTTTTATATTTTTAGTAGAGATGGGGGTTGCACTATGTTGGCCAAGCTGGTCTCAAACTCCCGACCTTAAGTGATCCGCCCGCCTTGGCCTCCCAAAGTGCTGGGATTACAGGCATGAGCCACCGCACCCAGACAGTTATGTTCTAATAGAAATATACTGACAAATGTAAGGAATACGCCAGGGTTGTAGTTTGTCAAGCCCTGGAAAAGAGGCTTGAGTTAAGGGAAAGGAATAAAGAAGGAAAATAATAAAGAGAGGCCTTGCATGGACAAGTAACATGGGTGCCTTGAAGTATTTTCCACTCAATTCCGGGAAAATAAATTCCTTTAATTAAGAGGCAATTAGGCCGGGTGCAGTGGCTCACACCTGTAATCCTAGCACTTTGGGAGGCTGAGGCAGGTGGATCACAAAGTCAGGAGTTCAAGACCAGCCTGACCAACATGGTAAAACCCCGTGTCTACTAAAAACACAAAAATCAGCTGGGTGTGGTGGCAGATGCCTGTAACCCCAGGTACTCGGGAGGCTGAGGCAGAGAATTGCTTGAATCCGGGAGGCAGAGGTTGCAGCGAGCCAAGATCACACCACTATACTCCAGCCTGGGTGACAGAGCGAGACTCCGTCTCATAAAAAAAGAAGCAACCAAATAAAGAAACAAACAAAATGGTACCTTTTGATTTTCATCCACACTTACCTCCTTGCTGTCTGTCACAGGAACCCACTTAAATATCCTCAGGGACGTGTCACCCACAGTCACCCACTTCTTCTCCCTAAAAGAAAGACACTTCTTAGAACTGATAAAACAATGCAATGCGTTTTCTGCTCATCACTTGTGCTTTTCTACTACTCAGCAGTTCATTCCTTCGATCTGGAATCCTTCTGAACTTCCTCTTGGTGGGGTACGGTAGCTCACACCTGTAATCCCAGCACTTTGGGAGGCTGAGGCAGGAGGAATCGCTCAAGCCTAGGAGTTTGAGAACATCCTGGGCCATTTAGCGAGACCTCATCTCTAAAAAAAAATACAGGCCAGGCGCAGTGGCTCACACCTGTAATCCCAACATTTTGGGAGGCCGAGGTGGGCATATCACTTGAGGTCAGGAGTTTGAGACCACCCTGGCCAACATGGTGAAACCCTGTCTCTACAAAAAAATATACAAAAAGTAGCTGGGCGTGGTGGTGTGTACCGGTAATCCCAGTTACTCGGGAGGCTAAGGTGGGAGGATCCCTTGAGTCCAGGAGGCAGAGGCTGCAGTAAACTGAGATCACGCCACCACACTCCAGCCTGGGCAACAGAGACCCTGTCTCAAAAAAAAAAAAAAAAAAAGATGTGGGACATAAGGCTGGAAGGTAGCACACACAGCACCATATTTTTTACTTGCATGTCAGTTACTTTGGGTGCTTTTCTCTTTACCAAATATATGAGTTCTAGTACTACTTTCCTTTGTTTAAGTGAGACAGCGTCTCGTTCTGCCTCCCAGGCTGGAGTGAACTGGCACAATCATAGCTCACTGCAGCCTCGACCTCCTGGGCTCAAGCGATCCTGCCACCTCAGCCTCTTGAGTAGCTGGGACTAGAGGCGCACGCCACCACACCCACCTACATTTTTATTTTTTGTAGAGACTGGGGGGGTCTCTCTTTGTTGCCCGCGCTGGTCTTGAACTCTTGGCCTCAAGCAATCTGCCCACCTTGGCTTCCCAAAATGCTGGGATTACAGGCGTGAGCCACTGCACCTGGTCTACTTAGTCTCCAGTTAAAGGTTCTTCCAAGGGACAGACAATCCCAGGAGAGACACCTGCTGCTGGGGGGTACGGCGTGGTGGGTGTGACAAGTTAGGATCCTTTCCCTTTCTGGGTTACTAAGACTGCATAAAGAAAAAGAAAACTAGTCTAAAGAAATTTTTTAAATTTCAACTTTGAAGTTCCAAAGCTTTGTAGAAATCCTTTTGTCTCCTGCTGTGTTCCAAAGGGGTAAAAATGGCAGAGTTTATCAGTCCACTACACTCACGAAATAAGCAAAGGGAAGGGACAAGAGGGATAAAAGTCTTACACAAGGTCACTCTCTAAATGACTAAGGACCCCCAACTATCTACACCAGATTAGAATGCCACTGTTCTGAGCTTGCCCACAGAGCACCTTTGAGGTCTGCAAACAAATGTGTGGAAGAGACAGAACAAAGGAAACGCTCTATTTTGTGTGTGTGTGTGTGTGTGTGTGTGATAGGCTCTCCCTCTGTCACCCAGGCTGGAGTGCAGTGGCGTGATCACCACTCATTGCGGCCTCAAAATCCCAGGCTCAGGTGAATCTCCCAGCTCAGTCTCCGAAGTAGCTAGGACGACAGGCCACCATGCCC
Source organism: Chlorocebus sabaeus (assembly GCF_047675955.1). Lineage (NCBI taxonomy): Eukaryota > Metazoa > Chordata > Mammalia > Primates > Cercopithecidae > Chlorocebus > Chlorocebus sabaeus. The sequence goes on along the minus strand of NC_132931.1, from coordinate 8,934,386 downwards.
AGCTAATTTTTTATATTTTTAGTAAGGACAGGGTTTCACCACGTTGCCCAGGTTGGTGTTGAACTCCTGGGCTCAAGCGATCCTCCTGCCTCAGCCTCCCAAAGTGCCGGGATTACAGGCGTGAGCCACCGTGTCCAGCCTCTCCTTCATTCCAAGAAGGTTATTCCCTAAGCATGCCAGGCAGAGAACGAATCTGCTTATTGTAAGGTCCACTGATACCTTAAGAGGTGCTTGCTGTCAGTAGGAACAAGGGCCAAATGCAGAGAACTGCTTCGTCACAGATCTGAGCCAATTTCTCAAAGGGTCAAGTCCAAATGTGAAGTCACAAAAAAGCAAAAAAAAGTACCTGCTGTTGTAATTGTTGTAATTGTTGACGTTGTTCAGCAAATGATGATGGCGGCTCACGCCTGTAATCCCAGCACTTTGGAAGGCTGAAGTGGGTGGATCACTTGAGCCCAGGAGTTCGAGACCAGCCTGGGCAACATGGTAAAATCCTGTCCTCACTAAAAAAACAAAAATTAGCCAGGCATGGTGGCACACACCTGTAGTCCCGACTACTCAGGAGGCTGAGGCGAAAGAATTGCTTGAACCCCAGAGGCGGAGGCTGCAGTGAGTCAAGATCACACCACTGTACTCTAGCCTGGGCAACAGAGCAACACTGGGTTTCAAAAAAAAAAAAAAAAAAAAAGACATACTGGGAGTGTGAAGAGACTGTGATGTAACAGAAGGAATGAATTAAAGTCTTAGAAAATAACTAGAATTCCTGAACAGACCACTCCATTTTCTCATTTATTCAACCAATTAGTCTACAACAGGCTATGCTAGGACCTGGCGATGCAGAGAACAAGATCCATGGTCCCTGCCCTCACAGACCCTGTCTTATATCTGGAAACAGACATGAATAGCTCAATTCAAGATTAGTCACTTAATCATTAGGTTTAACCATATCAAATTGCCATTTTTGTAGGTTAATTAGCCAAATACAGGAGACCAGATGCAGTGGCTCACATCTGTAATCCCAGCACTTTGGGAGGTCGAGGTGGGAGGACCACTTGAAGTCAGGAGTTCAAGATCAGCCTGGCCAACATGGTGAAACCCAGTCTCTACAAAAATACAAAAATTAGCTGGGTGTGGTGGTATACACTTGCAATCAGCTACTCAGAAGGCTGAGGCAGAATTGCTTGAACCTGGGAAGCAGAGGTTGCAGTGAGCCAAGATTGCACCACTGCACTCCAACCTGGGTGACAGAGCAAGACTCTGTCTCAAAAAAAAAAAAAAAACAAAACAGAAGTCAAATATAGGAAATGTCTTATGAGTCCATCTAATACAATCGTGGAAAGTTCTGTGAAGGGGACTTGATCTAGATTGGGAATCATAAGTGGTGAACCTAAGGAAGCAACTTTTGAGCTGCTCTAGGAGTTAACTCGGCAAGAGGGAGGAGAAAAGAGAGGAAGAAGAATGCCAGGCGGCAGGAAGAGCAGAGTGACTTCACTGGAAAGACGGTGGGCATCCTGGGAAAGAGCCAGCCAAGCGAGGCAGGAAGGAAGGCCTTCTTCGGTATTTACCCTAAAAGCAAGAATGGAACCACTGCAGCATTACTGGGGTGCTAGAATAAGATGCACATTTCATATATTTTTTACAGATGGGGTCTCGCTCTGTTGCCCAGGCTGGAGTGCCATGGTATGATCATAGTTCACTGCGGCCTCAACTCCTGGGCTCCAGCGATCCTCCCACCACAGCCTCCCAAATAAAGCTGTGCACTTTAAGATCACTTTGTAACTCGGAAGAGAGAAAAATAAAATCACTCGGTGCCAATGAACAGATTGGGGAATGAGCAAGAGCAGCAGAGAGAGAAGGGAGGCTGGTACAGAGTTCCAGGTGACAGAGGATGGCCTTTCAGCAGAGCCTGCTAGGGGCGGGGAATCAAAAATGGGGAGAAGAGAAGGGTGTGCCTGTTCTCAGGTTTCACCAAAATCTCGGAGGATTAAAGGTGGACCAGGAAAACCATGAATAAATTAAACTATTTATACGGAAACCCAACTATATATGAAGCCCTCAGACATAGAAAGAGAAGGAACTTCCCTCTTGTGGGGAAATGGACAGATAAACACACAAATAAAGGTCAATGTACCAATGACCTTAAAGGGAGTAAAGGGTGAGGGGTGGGAGACGTTAAGGAAGGCTTCCTGGCGGGAGGTAATATCTACTTGAACTTTTAGTTTTTGTAGAGACCGGGTCTCACTATGTTGCCCAGGATGGTCTCAAACTCCTGGCCTCAAGCGATCCGCCCGCCTCAGCCTCCCGAAGTGCTGGGATTACATGCCTGAGCCACCTCACCTAGCCATACTTGGGTTTTTTTTTTTTTTTTTTTTTTTTTTTTTTGAGACGGAATCTTGCTCTGTCGCCCAGGCTGGGGTGCAGTGGCCGGATCTCAGCTCACTGCAAGCTCCGCCTCCCCGGGTTTACGCCATTCTCCTGCCTCAGCCTCCCGAGTAGCTGGGACTACAGGTGCCCGCCACCTCGCCCGGCTAGTTTTTTGTATTTTTTAGTAGAGATGGGGTTTCACCGTGTTAGCCAGGATGGTCTCGATCTCTTGACCTCGTGATCCACCCATCTCGGCCTCCCAAAGTGCTGGGATTACAGGCTTGAGCCACCGCGCCCGGCCCATACTTGGGTTTTTAATAATTGGTAGTAATTGGCTATACAAAAAACTTGACAAAGTTGGCTATGAAAGTTTAACGTGATGACTCTGATACACAACGACACAGTGTGTATCGGAGATCCGGATACAAAATAGGTGCTCAACCGGCGTCTTCCATGCACATTTGAGACATGGGGTCTCTCGCCGTAGCCCAGGCTGGAGTGCCGTGGCACGATCATAGCTCACTGCAGCCTCCAACTGCTGGGTCCCAGCAATCCTCCCACCACAGCCTCCCAAGTAAGGATGTGCACTTTAAAAAGACCACTGCTACTTGGAAGTGAGAAAAATAAAATCACTCAGTGCAGACGATGAACCGGCTGGGGAATGAGCAAGAGCAGAAGCAGAGAAATTAAAGGGAGGCTGGTACATAGTTTGCAAAGGACTCTCCTGACAGCCGTCAGGGCAGCAAGAGAAAAAGCCTACCAAGCTCGCGGCGCAGGGGCTGGGTTCTGGGGGAAAGTGAGGGATTTTCCTTTGGATGACACCAGGCTTCCTCCCTTAACAGACTAACCCATAAACTCACCCAACTTCAATGCCTGAATACGCAGAGCTCTCAGCCTGGCGGGTTGAAATCACTCCAGGGATACTAGCTATTATCAAGGGCCAGCTTGGAAACGCAGGCGGGGCCAAAGCCCAGGAAGAGTGGAGGGCGGGCCCTCGGCTGGGCCGGGCGCGGAGACACCGAGGCCAGGCGGCCCCAGCACGGGCCGGAAGCCGGCATCCCCTCCCAGGCAGCGCGCGACCGCAGCCGCAGCAGGTGGGCGGGCCCGCGAGCTGGGCGGCCCACTGATTGGCCGCGGCTGGCGCGCCCTCTGACCTCACGCCGACGCCAGCGGCGCCCTCCTCCCGCCTTCTCCCGCGTCCCCCTCCCCCAGCGCCGGCCGGTCGGCTCCCACCCGACTCGCCAGTCCCGCGCTCCTCAGGGCCTGGACCCGCGACCCCCGCCAGCCCCCTAACCTCCGGCCCCTCACCATTTCCGCACTTTCTCGATGGCCGCCATCACCTTCTTGATGTCGTCTTTGGCCCGGCTGCGGGTCTCCGCCCGGACCGACCGGCCCGACATGGCGGCGGCGGGAGCGGCGGGGGCCAGGGCACTGCTCCCAAGACACCAGGTATCGCGCGCCTCACGCGCCGCCGCCCGCCCGCCGCCGCCGCCGCAGCGTCACCGCGGCCGTCGCCCCCTCTGTGCGCGCGTGCGCGAGGAAGCGCGCGCACCCGCCCGCCCCTTGGGGCTCGCGGCCTCAGCGCGCCTGCGCGCCCCGCCCGGGGCGTCCCTCTTGAGCGCCCCGGGAGTCCCCTGAGCCCCTACCCAGGCCGGGGTGCGAGGTGGGCCGGCGCACGTGCTGTGGTCAGGGCGAGGTGTGAGGTGCTGCTGGTGGGCAACTGGTTCTTTTCCCTGGGAGTCTGGAGGTCGGCTCCCTGCTCTGGCCAGCGTGTTAGGGACCTGACCCTGTGGAACCGCGCTCCTGCGCCGTCTCTGTCCTCCCGCCTCTCCTGCCCAGCACCTTTGCCCTCCGGCTCTGCCGCTCCAACCACGCCTTTCTTCGCCTTTCTTCAGGATGCCTTCTGGCCTTTGCACATACCTGTTCCTCACCTGGAATCCTCTCCTCTCTTCACAAGATGAACTGCTTTCCCAACATTCAGACCACATTCTTGCCTTTTCTCGAGTATCTAGTAGTCTCAAGTATTCGGGAGGCTGAAGCAGGAGGATCACTTGAGCCCAGGAATTTGAGGCTGCAGTCAGCTGTGATATGATCGCACTTGTGAATAGCCACTGCACTCCAGCCTGGGCAACATATGGAGACCCCATCTCTAAAATAAATAAAAGATGCCTATTTTGTGCAGGACTCTGTACCAAAAACTGAAGACATACGTGGTTTTGGTTTCAAACAACTTCCAGTTTATTTATTGAGACGGAGTCTCGCTCTGTGGCTCAGGCTGGAGTGCAGTGGCATGATCTCAGCTCACTGCAACCTCCGCCTCCTGGGTTCAAGTGATTCTCCTGCCTCAGCCTCCAGAGTAGCTGGGATTACAGGCACGCACCACCACGCCCAGCTAATTTTTGTATTTTTAGTAGAGACGGGGTTTTACCATGTTGGTCAGGCTGGTCTCAAACTCCTGACCTCGTGATCTGCCCGCCTTGGCTTCCCAAAGTGCTGGGATTACAGGCGTGAGCCACGGCGCCTGTCTTTTTTTTTTTTTTTTTCTGAGATGGAGTCTCACTCTGTTGCCCAGGCTGGAGTGTAGTGGTGTGATCTCGACTCACTACAACCTCTACCTCCCGGGTTCAAGCAGTTCTGTGTCTCAGCCTCCCGAGTAGCTGAGACTATAGTCGCCTGCCATCACACCCGGCTAATTTTTTTGTATTTTTACTAGAGATGGGGTTTCACCATGTTGGTTAGGCTGATCCTGAACTCCTGACCTCATGATCCACCTGCCTCGGCCTCCCAAAGTGCTGGGATTACAGGCGTGAGCCACCGCACCCGGCCCAGTTTATTTATTCATGTGGAGATGGGATCTCACTATGTTGTCCAGGCTGGTCTCAAACTCCTGGTCTCAAGGGATCCTCCCGAAGTGTTGGGATTACAGGCATGAGCCACCATGACTAGCTGAGCTTCCAGTTTAGTAGAACATTCAGACCAAACAACAACAAAAATAATCATTTATTTTTTACTTTTACTTATTTTTTGGTACAGGGCCTTGCTTAAGTGATCCTTCTGCCTCAGCCTCCTGTGTAGCTCAGACCACAGGTGAGGGCCACCATGCCTGGCTGCCCTTTTTTTTTTTTTTTTTTTTTTTTTTTTTTGTAGAGACAGGGTCTCCCTTTGTCGCCCAGGTTGGTCTTGAACTCCCGGACTCAATTGATCCTCCTTTCTCGGCCTCCCACAGTGCTGGGATTGCAGACATGAGTCACTGGGTCCAGCTTCCCAAATCATATTTAAAATGCTATTTGATAAATGCTAGCCTAGGCTGGGCACGGTGGCTCACACCTGTAATCCCAGCACTTTGGGAGGCCATGGTGGGTGGATCATTTGAGGTCAGGAGTTTGAGACCAGCCTGTCCAACATGGCGAAACCCCATCTCTACTAAAAATACAGAATTAGCTACTTGGAAAGCTGAGTCAGGAGAATCGCTTGAATCCCGGAGGTGGAGGTTGCATGAGTCAAGATGGCATCACTGCACTCCAGCCCAGGCAACAAGAACAAAACTCCATCTCGGAAAAAATAAATAAATAAATAAATAAAATGCTGTCTGATAAATGCCAACTTAAGTAGGGGAGGGGAGGTGTAAGGTGCTATGGCTTTTATTCCTAGTCTGCAGCAAAGAAAAAGGTGCTATGACAACCCTAATCTTGAAGCTGACCTCTAAAAATAGGGTAGGTGCTGTTACTCCCAGGGCAGTGTTCACAGATGCTACAGATGCTAACTAAATGTTTGCATGAATGTTGAACCCAGTGCAAGCTCCCGTTCTCTTTGCCCCCACCCAATTGCAGGGAGGTGTCACCCATGCTTATAGTATGCAGAGAAGGTCCGGTAGCAGCTGTTTCAGGACACAGCTTGGGACACGAAGCAGATTGGTAATGGCTGCTCTCACCTGTAGAGAAACTAATTTCCATGTGCCCCAGAGAAATGCCTAGCTAACCCTGAACTTGAGACTGCCTCTGATTATGAGTCAGCCTTTCATGATCAACCAACGTAGGGCAAGCATATGTCATCTTACTGGCGAGGGGGCCAGAAATAGCTTCTGCCTGACTGAGGAGTGCAAAAGCTAAACCAGCATGTGGAGTGAAAAGATGATTCTAGAAATAACGGGATCAAAGGTGGCACATCTGTTGTTCAGTCCCAGTCGATCCAAAATAACCAAAGATGGCCTGAGCACCTGCGGTATGCCCTAGCACAGTGGACACTCCGGGTGACAGAAGTTGAGTAAGACACACCTTTGCCCTTGAGGTGAAGATGAGGAAAGCAGTAGAAAGGCAGAACGCACATGCCAAGAGAGAGGCCAGCCCTTGAGACTTCTCCAGTTCTGCCCATAGGTCCCGCTGGTTGAGGCACACAGCCCCTGTGTCTTTCTCACCCTTGTCCAAGTCCTCCCACCTGAGGTTTCTCGTCCATAGCTTCCTTCTCCTCCACAGCCCAGCACTCCTCCCAGCTGCACAGGTCCCCTGCACACGTCTTCCCCCAGCTCACCCAGCCAGTCGCCTTCCTGGGGCGAAGTTCCAGGGACCTTGCCAACCTTGTTTCCTCCCTACATTTGTCCACGTGGTCCTACATTCCCCAGCTCATCTTCCACTGGGGCTCAGTCTGTGTAAGAGAGTGATCAAAGTGGGCACCTACCAGCTATTCCTCATAGGCTACCCAAATGCTCTCTGTTGACACCTTTTTTTTTTTTTCGAGACGGAGTCTCACTCTCACCCAGGCTGGAGTGCAATGGCGCCATCTCGGCTCACTACAAGCTCCACCTCCTGGGTCCACGCCATTCTCCTGCCTCAGCCTCCAGAGTAGCTGGGACTACAGGCGCCCGCCACCACGCCCGGCTAATTTTTTTGTAGTTTTAGTAGAGATGGAGTTTCACCGTGTGAGCCAGGATGGTCTTGATCTCCTGACCTTGTGATCCACCTGCCTCGGCCTCTGAAAGTGCTGGGATTACAGGCGTGAGCCACTGCACCTGGTCGACATCCTTTTCTTTTGCTTTCTTTTTTAGACAGTTTTTTACACATTGGCGATATTTGTGCATTAGCACAATCTTGGCTCACCGCAACCTCTGTCTCCCGGGTTCAAGCCATTCTCCTACCTCAGCCTCCTGAGTAGCTGGGATTACAGGCATGTGCCACCACACCCGGCTAATTTTGTAGTTTTAGTAGAGACGGGGTTTCTCCATGTTGGTCAGGCTGGTCTTGAACTCCCGACCTCAGGTGATCCACCTGCCTCGACCTCCCAAAGTGTGGGATTATGGGCATGAGCCACTGCGCCTGGCTTTTTTTTTTTTTTTTTTTTTTAATTAAGACGGAGTTTTACTCTTGTTGCCCAGGCTGGAGTGCAGTGGTGCGATCTCGGCTCACTGCAACCGCTGCCTCCTGGTTCCAGTGATTCTCCTGCTTGGGCCTCCTGAGTAGCTGGGACTGCAGGTGCCTGCCACCACGCCTGGCTAGTTTTTTGTGTTTTTAGTAGATGGAGTTTCACCACGTTGGTCAGGCTGGCCTCAAACTCCTGACCTCAGGTGATCTACCCACCTCGGCCTCCCAAAGTGCTGGGATTACAGGTGTGAGCCACCATACCCGGCCTGAGACCGTTTTCTTTAAAAAAAAAAAAAAAAAAAAAAAAAAAAAAAAAAAAAAACAACAACAACAACAACAAAAAAAAACTTTTGCATCTTTCAACCCAACCAAAAAAAAAAAAAAAAAATCAGGCCTGGCGTGGTGGCTCACGCTGCTTGTAATCCCAGTACTTTGGGAGGCCGAGGCTGTCGGATCATGAGGTCAGGAGTTCGAGACCTGCCTGGCAATATGGCGAAACCTCGTCTCTACTAAAGATACAAAAAATTAGCTGGGTGTGGTGGTGCATGCCTGTAATCCCAGCTACTAGGGAGGCTGAGGCAGGAGAATCGCTCGAATCCGGGAGTCGGAGGTTGCAGTGAGCCAAGTTTGCACCACTGCACTCCAGCCTGGTTTGGCAACAGAGTGAGACTGCGTCTCAAAAAACAAAACAACAAATGTTACCTTCTCAATGCAGCCCTCTCTGGCCACTGTAAAACTGCAGTATCCATCTCCATACACAAGCTATATCCCCCTTCCCCAATTTATTTCTCTCCAGAGCAGTCATCACCACTGTGATAGTTAATACTGAGTGTCAACTTGATTGGGTTGAAGGATGCAAAAGTATTGATCCTGGGTGTGTCTGTGAGGGTATTGCCAAAGGAGATTAACGTTTGAGTTAGTGGGCTGGGAAAGGTAGACCCACCCTCAATCTGGGTGGGTACCATCTAATTAGCTGCCAATGCAGCTAGAATATAAAGCAGACAGAAAAAACGTGAATAGACTGGCCTGGCCTCCCAGCCTACTTCTTACTCCCGTGCCAGATGCTTCCTGCCCTTGAACGTTGGACTCCAAGTTCTTCGGTTTGGGAACTTGGACTGGCTCTCCTTGCTTCTCAGTTTGCAGATGGCTTATTTTGGGACCTTGTGATTGTGTGGATTAATAATAAACTCCCCTTTACATACATATATATATATATATATAATCCCCTTTACATACATACATATACATATATACACACACACACACACACACACATATATATATCTCCTGTTAGTTGTGTCCCTCTAGAGAATCCTGACTAATAAAACCACTTAATATCCTCTTTTATTTTTCTGGCCAGGCGTGGTGACCCATACCTGTAACCCCAGCACTTTGGGAGGCTGAGGCGGGGGTGGATCATTTGAGGTCAGGAGTTCGAGACCAGCCTGGCCAACATGATGAAACCCCATCTCTACTAAAAAATTCAAAAATTAGTTGGATGTGGTGGCATGTGCCTGTAATCCCAGCTACTAGGGAGACCGAGGCAGGATAATCACTTGAACCTGGGAGGTGGAGGCTGCAGTGAGCAGAGATTGCACCACTGCACTCCAGCCTGGGAGATAGAGTGAGACTCTGTCTCAAAAAAAAAAAAAAAAAAAGCCAGTTGATTAGCAACCTTAATTCCATCTGCTACTGTAATTCCCTGTTGGGGTATCACCCAACAAATTCCTGGGTTCCAAGGATTAGGATGTGGATATCTTTGGGGAATCATTATTCTGTTACCACATCATAGAAATCTGTCCACAACAGTGGAAAAACAAAGCATATGGTATATGTATACATATGTAAATATATATACACATATATACATATATATACACATATATACATATATACAAATATATATGTTTAAGAGATGGGGTCTTGCTCTCTTGCCCAGGCTGGAGTGCAGTGGCAGAATCATAGGTCACTGCAGCCTTGAACTCCTGGGCTCAAGTGAGCCTCCTGCCTCAGCCTCCAGAGTAGCTGGAATTATAGGTGCGTGCTAACATGCCTGGCTAACTTTTTTGTAGCGATGGGGGGGTCTCACTATGTTACCCAGTCTAGTCTTGAACTCTTGGCCTCAAGCAATCCTCTTGCCTTAGCCTCCCAAAGTGCTGAGATTGTAGGAATCAGCCATAAATGGGATTCCAGACCAGCCATCTAGTGTTTTTGATTACTCAGAAACTGCACAGAATTCTATTTCCAGCTGGCAGAAGAGAGAGTATGGAGAGCCTCAGGAGGGCTTTTGTTTGTTTGTTTGTTTTATTATATATACTTTTTGAGATGGAGTCTCGCTCTGCCACCCAGACTGGAGTCCAGTGGCACGATCTTGGCTCACCGCAATCTCTGCCTCCCAGGTTCTGGGTTGAAGGGATTACTTTGCCTCAGCCTCCCAAGTAGCTGGGATTACAGGCACGTGCCTCCATGCCCAGCTAATTTTCGTATTTTTATAGAGATGGGGTTTTGCCATGTTGGCCAGGCTAGTCTCAAACTCCTGACCTCACGTGATCTGCCCGCCTCAGCCTCCCAAAGTGTTGGGATTACAGGCATGAGCCACCGAGGTTTTTAGAGGCAGCCCTCAGGAGGGTTTTTAGAGGCAGCCGGAGACTCAATGGATCACTTCTGCACACATTCCATTGGCCTGAAGTCATCAAAGGGTCTCATCTAACTGCAGGGAATCCTGGGACATGTAGTCCAGCTTTGTACCTAGGAAACCAAGAAGTGGAGTTGGGGAACACAGCACTCTTTGCCACTGTGGGCAAGTCCCTCACAGTCCTGGCACGCTCAGTGAAGAAACGTGGGGTTGAGGAAATCTGGGGTGCAGCACATCAAGAAATTCACTTTTGCCCAGGGTTCTTTTGTTTGCTTTTTGTTTTGCTTCTTATTCTAGAGATGCCCTAGGTTATAGATTACAAAAGCCTAAAAGTATGCAGGGCAGAGGCCATTATTAGGGTGAAATAAGGACTCAAGGGCCAGAGACCAACACAGTTATTACCATCATAATCATCATCTTCCACATCATCATCATCTTTATCATTTTGGGGGTGGTTGTTTGGTTGGTATTTTTCCTGCCTCTGGGCTTCCAAAGCAACTGAAACATACCTGGCCTGTCAAACCTACTAGCTGGCTAGGCACAGTGGCTCATGCCTATAATCCCAGCACTTTAGGAGGCCAAGTTGGGTCGATGACTGCAGCCTCAACCTCCCAGTCTCCAGCAATCCTCCCATCTCAGCCTCCTGAGTAGCTGTGCCATCATATGCCTGACTTTTTTGTATTTATGTAGAGATGGGGTCTCCCTGTGTTTCCCAAGCTGGTCTTGAACTCCTGGACCCAAGTGACCCTCCTGCCTCAGCCTCCCAAAAGTGCTAGGATTACAGCTGTGAGCCACCACGCCCATCTGGCACTCTTTTATTTGTATTTTTTCAAGACGTAGAGTCTCACTCTGTTGCTCAGGCTGCAGTGCAGTGGCATGATTGTGGCTCACTGCAGCCTCCAGCTCCTGGACTCAAGTGATCCTCCTGCCTCAGTCTCTCCAGTAGCCCAACAGCTGGGACTACAGGTGTGTGATACCATGCCCAGCTAATTAAAAATTTTTTTTTGTAGAGATGGGGTCTCACTGAGTTACTTGAGCTGGTCTCAAACTCCTAGTCTCAAGCGATCCTCTCACCTTGGCTTCCCAAAGCCCTGGGATTATCAACATGAGCCACTCCGCCTAGCCCAGTTTTGGAACTTCGATCATCTCCTCACTTTGGAACCATTAGCCCCTGGGAGAGTCACACTGAAGTGTATAAACTCACAAGATGCAGTGGCCTTGAAAAGTAATAGAATGATGTCTGCTGCCAATGCAACTGCATGGTGGATGCATAAGTGGTGGTCAAAGTGAGCTCATTCTCTGTTGGGCAATCACTGTACAGGTTCATCTTATTAGTCAACAAATTGTAGTGGTTACTATGTGCTCACTTGCATGGGCGCAACAGAAAGAGGGACAAGGCAGATTCCTAACACTATAAATTCCCTGCCCTCAAGGAGCTTATTTTCTGGATGGCAAGGTCAGAGGCTCTGTGGGGTCACACTAGGAACCAGCTTGAGCTCTGTACTCAGACCCAGAGTTGAAGTCCTGCTTGCCACTTAACCTCCACAAACCTCAGTTTTTCCAATGGGGATAATAATTGCTATTTCACAAGAGCTGCTATGAAGTGAAAGTGAAAGAGTATGTGTCACGGGAGGCTATCGTTAATGCTTTCAATATATCATGTTACTGATTTTTTCTAAGAGACAGGGTCTCGCTGTGTTGTCCAGGCTGTGATCATAGCTCACTGCAGCTTTGAACTCCTGGGCTCAAGCAATCCTCCCACTGCAGCCTCCGGAGAGGCTGGGACTACAAGTGTCCATCACCATGCCCAACTTTTTTTTTTTTTTTTTTGTAGACAGCGAGTCTGAGTATGTTGCTCAGGCTGGTCTTGAACTCCTGGCCTCAAGTAATTCCCCTGCCTCGGCCACCCAAGGTGTCAGGATTACTGGTGTGAGCTACCACTCCCAGTACCTGTTGTTTAATGAATGAATTTTAAGTTCCAAGGTACATCTGCAGGATGTGCAGGTTTGTTACATAGGTCAATGTGCGCCATGGTGGCTTGCTGCACCTATCAACCCATCACCTAAGTATTAAGCCCAGCATGCATTAGCTATTATTCCCGGTGCTCTCCCTCCCCCGCACCCCCAACAGGCCTCAGTGTGTGTTGCCCCCTCTCTGTGTCCATGTGTTCTCATTGTTCAGCTCCCATTTATAAGTGAGAACATGCGGTGTCTGGTTTTCTGTTCTTGGGTTTGCTAAGGCTAATGACCTCCAGCTCCTTCCATGTCCCTGCAAAGGACATGATCTTGTTCCTTTTTCTGGCTGCACAGTATTCCGTGGTGTATATGTACCACATTTTCTTTATCCAGTCTATCACTGATGGTCACTTGGGTTGATTCCATGTCTTTGCTATTCTGAATAGTGCGGCAATGAACATTACATAGGAATTGCACATTAATTGTAGAAAACACAGATAACACAGAAACAAAAACTTTTTGTGCCTTTCCCAAGATGTCAGTCTCTGAAATGTGACTTTACTGGAGTAGCAATAATTGTGAAAACATGTCCGTATGCAAGACACTATCCAGGGCTTCAAGTTATCACAGCTAAGCAAATTAGAGAGTTGGTTTCCCTGATGCACCCGAGTGTTGGATGCAGGTGGTGGAAGACCCACTTGCATCCAACTCCCAGGAAAGTAGCCAGAAGGAGGGTGGACTGCACTGAGGAAGGAAGACTCCCTGGGAAGCGGCAGGCCACTGTTGAGATGGCACCACCATCTTAATCTGTGTATTGCATGGTTTAAATGACTGCAAGCCCCAGCCTGGGCAACACAGTGAGACCCCCATCTCTACACAAAACAGACAGGTGTGATGGCATGCGCCTGTGATCCTAGCTACTTGGGAGGCTGAGGTGAGAGGATCACTTGAGCCCAGGAGGTTGAGGCTGCAGTGAGCCATGATGGCACCACTGCACTCCAGTCTAGATGACGGAGTGAGACTCCATCTCCAAAACAAACAGAACACCAAAATAGGCTATACACCACCATTTAAAATATTTCCCCAACTCTTTATTTTGAAAAATTTCACACCCACAGATGTTGAAATTGTAATTATGACATGAATACTGCCTTCACATGCAGGATTTTTGATTTAAAACAAACAAAAATTGGTGGCCTCTGCTCTATGTTAATATCCAGACACCTTCTCTGTGTTTACAAGAGAAGCTTGAGTGAGGGTACTTTCTGTTCTCAGAAGTCTGTGGAATGATTTTTTGGTAGTGTTTTCTCTTATCTCACTGAAACTCAACACGGCAAGGTGGGCAGCATAGGATTCATTCTCATTTTACAGATGAGGAAACAAGCTCAGAGAGTTCAACAGATCTACCTGCTCTCAAGTCAACAGGTGACCCAGCTGGAACTGGAACTGAAGACATCTGACTTCAGTAACTCAACATTCTACCGCCACTTCCTGTCTTGCATACACAAGGGGAGTAATGCCAGAGCTGCTTCTAAGAACAGGTGTGCAAAGGAAGTATTTTAGTCTCATTCTTCCGACAATTGCCAAGGAAATACTCCTCAGGCCTTATGTGCACAGCATTGCCAGCAGTCTGTGGTTAGGAACATACAAAACCACAATGGAGACTGCGAGTGGGAAGATGCACAGAGAAGATACTGGGAGGTCTGTGGCTTGCCCCCGGCTTGAGTTTCACATTGATTGCGTGCTTACACTGTCGCAGGTACTGTGCCTGGACCACAGAGCTGACAGTGAGACGGTCCAGGAGTCTGCCCGGTGGTGCTCTCATTCCAGTGGGTTCAACAGTGAGCCAGAAGCTGCCACTAAGAAGAGTGCTGGACTGCATCGGGCCTACCTTGGTGTTTTGTTTGGTCCAGATAGTGTTTGTTTATTTATTTATTTATTTAAGTTGCTCACTTCTAGCTTCTGTAAAGCAGACAATTTCTGCTGGATTCCTGAATAAGTAGCAGCCACCCCCAACCCCACGGACAGGACACAAGCCCTCCAGCTCACTTCTGTCCCCACTTTCTACTGCCCTACACCCAGGTAACTGGTACCCATCTGACGTCCATAGCATTTAGATGGGGCACGAAGCCAGGTTACATAGGACCTTGCAGGCCATGGTAAGAGTTTTGGATTAAAAAAATGTTTTTGGCTGGGCACGCTGGCTCACGCCTGTAATCCCAGCACTTGGGGAGGCCAAGGAGGGTGGATTACTTGAAGTCAGGAGTTCGAGACCAACCTGGCCAACATCATGAAACCCTGTCTCTACTAAAAGCACAAAAGTTAGTCAGGTGTGGTGGCACATGCCTGTAATCCCAGCTACTCTGGAGGCTGAGGCAGGAGAATCGCTTGAACCTGGGAGGCAGCAGTTGTAGTGAGCCAAGACTGTGCCACTGTACTCCAGCATGGGCAACACAATGAGACTCTCAAAAAAAAAAAAAAAACAAAAAAAAATTGGTTTTACTATTTTTGGTTTAGAAAACAAATTCTTTTGGATTTTATCCCAAGTGTGATGGGAAGCCTTGGGGGGTTTTAACTAGGGAATAATGTGATCTGGTTCACATTTTCAAAAGATCACTCTGCTATATAGAAAAGTAATGAGGTAACAGAGGAAGCAGGAAGATCCATTAGGAAGCCATATTATAGTGGCCCACTAGGTGACAGTGGCCAGAACCACGATGGTAACAGAAAAGATGGAGAGAAGCAACAGCCTCAGGATGTCACCTGGAGTGTAACCAAAAGGATGTTCTGGTGGACGGATGACGGCAGTGGTGGTGGGACAGAGGGGATAATGAGTGGCGAGTCATCAAGGATAACTCCAAGACTATGGCTTGTTCCAACATTGAGAGGTGAGAGGTCAGGGGCGACCAGGGGAGGTCGTAGTTTTCATGAGAGAGACCAAGAGTTTGACTTGGGATGAATAAATTTTGCCTACACTCAAGTCTTCCCAGATACCTCATTTCCCTTATCTGCCACATCCAAGCAGCCTTCAAATTCACAAATTTAAACTTCTCAATACCGAATCTCTTATCGAATGTACCCCTTCAACTTCAATATCCATTGCCTCTGTCCTGCTCTGGTCCTCTCTTTCCTTGACGTATACAACAGTAGCTATGAATAAACTACACAAAGCACTCAATAAGGGCGTATCTCTCTCTCCCACCAGCCATCTTTGATGGCAGAAACCATGTCTTATTCATATTTAATCTCCAGCACGTATTTATTCGGGCACAGAGTAGGCACTCAAATATCTGATGAACTGAAAAGAGGTCTCCTTAAACAGGATGTCATCTCCCAAAGAGAGGACTCCCAACCATACAAAATGTATGATCAAGTCCCAAAAAACTTTGCCTTCCCAAGGAATGTGTTTCTAATTTGGTTTCGAAGCACACTGGTTCCCACTTTTACCACTTTAATGGCACTGGACAATAGTACTACTCTTCTCCACTTTTCTTCCAGACCTAGGGACTTGATACTCTCTTAGCCTCACATCATCTTTGCAAGGAGGTCACAGAGAGGATTATTCTCCATCTTACAAACAGAACTGAGGCCCAGAAGGAAATCCCTTAGTATCTTTTTGATGGAGCACAGTTCTGTGATAGGAAGCTATCCCAGTCTCCTATCCTTGCAAAATTGCTGCTTAGTACTCAAGTGTTCTCTAGGTTGTTCTGGAACATTTACAGACTTCTTTGGGTGTGAGGATGTGCTGCCACAAGGCCAAAAATCATGTTCTCTCTCTGTCTCCTCTCTCTACCACTCTCCTCAGCGCCGGGTGGGAATAGATTCTACCCACTGGGCCTGGGAGGAAGAAAAGCACCTTGGTCACTAGTCGGGGAGGAGTCACAGCCAGCAAGAAGAGATCTAAGTAGACAAGAGTAGTTTCAATGGGAAGAAGCGAGGCCACCAGTAAGAAAACCAGGAGACTGCTTCTGAAAGGCTTCTACTTGGGAGGAAAGGTGGCAGCAGCGCTGGGAAGAGGCCAGATCCCTCCTCCTCAATCCTCTGCGCCGGGCCCTCCCAGAGTCACTTCTTCAGGGCACCCAGGCTCTTCAGGGTCTCTTGGGCCTGGGTCAGCTTCTGCTGCAGCCTCTGGCGGGTACTGTCGGTGGAGGCCCGCTTCAGGTGGCCCTGCATCTCCTCCACAATGGCCCGGTGGCCAGGAGTGTTGTGAAAGAGCCGCACAGCCCGGTCCCCACAGGATGCCAGAAAGTGGCCAGTGATGTCAAAGGACAAGTCGGTGATACACTCACCATGGACCCGCTCAAAGCACTCCTCTTTCTCACCCCGCCGGGTATTGTAGAGATGAATACTGCTGCCACTGGCCAAGGCCAAGACCTGGGCATCGGGGGAGAGGGCCAGGCGGCACGGTGCGGCGCCCGCCGCCTCTTCAAAGCGGCCTGTCCTCAGCAAGTAGGGGTCCTGCTGCTGCTTGTATTCCACGTCTGTGTCCCACAGTTTCCATGTGCCATCCTTGGAGACAGAAGCCATCCTGCAGCACAGACAATCCCAGCTCAGGCCCCAGCACACCCTGGCAGGGTAAGCACTGGCCCAACTTGAGCAGCTCCAGCTAGGAAGCTAAGGCAGCTTCCTGCCGAGGGCCAGGCACCCCACCCACTTCAGAGCCATGGCACAAACAGGCAGAAGGACCCTGGTTGTCAAGAGGGGCCAAGAGCCACTGGTCAGACCGACATGTGAGCAGACTCACTCACCTCCGCGAGTCGTTGGAGAAAGCAAATGAGCGCACAGCTGCGGAGTGGCCCTTGAGTTCGAAGGCTCGCACCACCTCCTGGAACTCCCCCTTCTTTCCAAAGCAGACTTCCCAAACCTTCACATCCGGGGTGAAGCCACACGAAGCTACAAATCTGCCATATAATCCAGGAGCCTTTAAAACTTCATTTTGGGAGCATGTTGTTCCTGTAAACCCCCTCAATCTCTTTCCTGAGAAAGGTGATAACCTCATATCTGGATAATACAAACCTTTAAAGAGTTATTTTGGCTGGGCATGGTGGCTCATCCCTGTAATCCCAGCATTTTGGGAGGCCGAGGTGGGTGGATCACCTGAGGTCAGGAGTTCGGAGACCAGCCTGGCCAACATGGCGAAACCTCATCTCTACTAAAAATACAAAATTAGCCAGGCGTGGTGGCACGTGCCTATAATTCCACCTACTGGGAAGGCTGAGGTGGGAGAATCACTTGAACCTGGCAGGTGGAGGTTGCAGTGAGCTGAGATTGTACCACTGCACTCCAGCCTGGGCAACAGAGCAAGACTCCATCTCAGAAAAAAACAAAAAACAAAAAAGGCCATGTGCGGTGGCTCACACCTGTAATCCCAGCACTTTGGGAGGCCCAGGCAGGCAGATCGCTTGACGTCGGGAGTTTGAGACCAGCCTGACCAACATGGAGAAACCTCGTCTCTACTAAAAATAAAAAATTAGCTGGGTGTAGTGGTGCATGCCTGTAATCCCAGCTACTTGAGGGAAGCTGAGGCAGGAGAATCGCTTGAACCTGGGAGGCAGAGGTTGCGGTGAGCCAAGATCGTGCCATTGCACTCCAGCCTAAGCAACAAGAGTGAAACTCCATGTCAAAAAACAAATCAACAACAACAACAACAAAGTTCTTTTGGCCTGGCGTGGTGGCTCAAGCCTGTAATCCCAGCACTTTGGGAGGTCGAGACGGGCGGATCACAAGGTCAGGAGATCAAGACCATCCTGGCTATCACGGTGAAACCCCGTCTCTACTAAAAAAATACAAAAAACTAGCTGGGTGAGGTGGCAGGCGCCTGTAATCCCAGCTAGTCGGGAGGCTGAGGCAGGAGAATGGCGTGAACCTGGAAGGCAGACCTTGCAGTGAGCTGAGATCCGGCCACTGCACTCCAGCCTGGGCGACAGAGCGAGACTCCGTCTCAAAAAAAAAAAAAAAAAAAAAAAAAGTTCTTTTATGTATGTGACCTTGGTTTATCCTCTAGCCTTGTTTTAAGACATGTAACATCCCCCACAAAGTGGCTTGGTGCAGTGGCTCATGCCTGTAATTCTAGCACTTTGGGAGGTTGAGGCAAGAGGATCACTTGAGGCCAGGAGTTCAGGACCAGCCTGGGCAACATAGTGAGACCCCACCTCAACAAAAAATACAAAAATTAGCCAGGTGTGGTAGTGTGCGCCTGTAGTCCCAGCTACTCAGGAGGATAAGGTGGGAGGATGGCCTGAGTCTGGGAGGTCAAGGCTACAGTGAGCTGTGATCGCACCACTGCACTCCTGCCTGCACGAGGGTGAAACCCTGTCTCAACAAACAAACAAACAAAAACCAAAAATTAGCTGAGTACAGTGGCATGTGCCTAAAGTTCCAGCTACTCAAGAGGCTGAGGTGGGAGGATCACTACAATCCAGGAGTTTGAGGCTGCAGTGAGCTATGATCGCACCACTGTGCTCCAGCCTGGGTGGCAGAGTGAGACTAATTTTCTCAAAAACAAAAACACTAAAGATGAAGAAATAGTGACTAAGGACATGGGGTGACCTGCATGAAATCCCGCTACTCCAAGCAGGGAGAACTGAGACTTGAAGCTCGGGTTCCTGACCCCACCCCGTATGCTCTTCCCAAGCGATGAAGCTGGCTCTCTGTTCTGGGCCTGCTCCCCAGCCCCAGCCTCTTGTGGTCCCAGATGCCAATGCCCCTCCTTGCCCACCTGCCACAGGGAGATACAGCAGCATGTGTGTTGTTCATCTGGTTGGTGTTGATGGTAGACAGCACTTGACCCTTCAGGCTCCAGATGAGGACAGTGGTGTCACTGGAGGCAGTCATGATAAACTTCCCTGAGCGGGAAGGGAGTGATGTGGGCCACGGGCAGTGACCTGACCAACTGTCATTCTCCAAAGACACTTACAAGGCCTCTGCTGCCCGAAGTATACATGTCTCCTCCCAGGCCAAGGGTCACTACAGACAAGGACTCTGCTGAAGACTGTGGCCCTTCCCCGCCTCCCCTAGGGACCTGGTGTGGCCCAGGGACTCCAGGGGAGCACACAGCCAGGCTGTTTAGAGCCAGGGCCCCCTGTCCCTCTCAGGTTGAGCAGAACTTTCAGGCAGCATTAACTCATTGAGGAAACAGAACTGGATCTTTCCTTCATGCTTTGGGCAGGTGCCACCCTCTGAATGCCTCTTACCTGTGTTAGCAATGCCAACGTCGATGACAGGCGCCTTGTGCTTTTTAGGGAAGTCCTCTGGGGTGGCTGTGAAGGTATAGCCCCCATCCTCCCGCTTGGCCATCTTGAAGACACGGAGGGTGTCCCCGTTGGCCAGCCAGACGATGAAGGCTCTAGAGACAGGTAGCAGACAAGTTACTCTCTCACTAGATAAAGAGGCTCTGTGTTCCTGGTCCTGTGCTGGGTTCTGGGGGAAGTCAAGATCTCCCCTCATGCCCCACAGTCTAGCCTTACAACATAAGCCCCTGGTTCCAAATCTTATAAAACTCCTCAAAAGGTAAGATTCCCGTTGCTTTGACTTCTTTAGTTTCTCTCTAGGGTTTAGAAACCAAGGCTCATCTGGAAGCCAGGCCAAGTTATTTCCAGGTAGGAAGAGACCTCCCCCCGTTTCCTTGCTGTATAGCAGCACAGACCTCCAGGGAGCCCCAGGCAGCGCGTAAACTATGTGGATGCTCTTTCTGGCACCCCAAGGGAGGCCCTGGGTCCGGGTCCCTCCTCGCTACCTCAAAGCAGATATGGGAAGGCCAATGCCTGGGACTGGGCCTCTTCAGGCAAACCTGAGGCTCCATCCTGTCCCACCTGCAGTCAGGGCTGAAGCGCACCAGGGTGGCATGGTCCAGCTCCACGTTGGCTCTCATGCTGCGGTGCTCTCGCTGCAGAAAGTCCTTGGTGCTCCAGATGCGGATGGTGCGATCATCTGCACAGGTGGCCAGGTATTTGCCATTGCTGCTAAAGTCCATGCAAGATATGTTCCCGCTGTGGCTCTAGGGGAAGGGTGGCAGGAAGTGTGAATAGGAGCTCCTTAGGGAGATGGGGAAGCCAAACCTGGAACCAGGGAGATGGGGCCCCGTTGCCTGGATTAACAGCAAGCTGAGGTTGGGCTGCGATGAGAGGGGACAGAATTAAGCATCCCCGCTGATTCTGATCAGAGGCAGGAGGGTCTATAACATGCACGGAATACTACAGAGGAAAAGCCTGTGGGTCTGAGTCTCAGAGTGCGCACTGCGCCGGGTACCACACGTACCTTCAGAGCTGCAGCCAGGAGGCGGTGGGTGAAGTTGTGTTGTTGAGGCTTCTCCTTCCGAGTCCGCTGATACTGTTTCTGCTTCTTGGATCCCGAGGATTTGTCAGGTGGAAATCCATTTGCTTTTTGGCCTATAAGGAAGGGCCATGTTGTTCTCCAGTTACTCACTGATAAGCATTCGCTGCCCATCTATGATTAGCCAGGCACTGAGTGGAACAGCAGGAGATTAACTGGACATGGCCCTTGTCTTCAGGAGGAGAGTGAGTGTGATATGGGCAAAAACAGAGGCTTGGCTGGCTGGGTATGGTGGCTCATGCCTATAATCCCAACGCTTTGGGAGGCTGAGGCAGGAGGATCACTTGAGCCCAGGAGTTCGAGGCTGCAGTGAGCTATGATCACAACACTACTGCACTCCATCCTGAGTGACAGAGTGAGACCCTGTCAAACAGAAAACAAAAGCAAAACAGATGCTTTGCAATCAGGCCTGGGTTTGGATTCTGTCTCTAATACTGACTGACTTTGAGGAGACTGTTTACAGTAAGTCCATAGAGCACCTTCATGTAAAGTGGAAAAGGCATACTCTCTGGGTAGGGTAATGCTGCTGGGTGGGTACACAGCACGGCCAGTGGAGCGTGGATCCTTGGCCAGACATCCCTACGTAGGGAGTAATGTGCGCAACTGTCTCTAGTGGCCCTGCTTTGGGCAAGTTAGTGAATTGCTCTGGACCTTGGTTTTGGTTTTTTTTTTTTCTTCTTTTCTTTCTTTCTTTTTTTTTGGAGACAGAATCTTGCTCTGTCACCCAGGCTGGAGTGCAGTGGCGTGATCTCTGCTCACTGTAGCCTCTGCCTCCTGGGTTCAAGCAATTCTCCTGCCTCAGCCTCCCAAGTAGCTGGAATTACGGGCGTGCACCACCATACCCATCTAATTTTTTCTTTTTTTTTAGTAGAGATGGTGTTTCACCATGATGGCAAGGCTGGTCTCCAACTCCTCACCTCAAGTGATCTGCCTGCCTTGGCCTCCCAAGGTGCTGGGATTATAGGTGTGAGCCACTGTGTCTGGCCCAACCTTGGTTTTCTTAAAGAGAGGTTGAGAGCTGGGCACGGTGGCTCATGCCTGTGATCCCAGCACTTTGGGAGGCTGAGGTGGGAGGATTGCTTGAGCTCAGGAGTTGGAGACCAGCCTGGTTAACAGAGTGACACCCCGTCTCTACAGAAAACTTTAATTGGCTGGGAATGGTGGCATGCGCCTGTGGTCCCAGCTATTCGGAGGCTGAGGAGGGAAAATTGCTTGAGCCCAGGAGTTCGAATGCAGTGATCACGCCACTGTATTCCGGCCTGGCGAACGGAGTGAGATTCTGTCTCAAAAAAGATATAAATAAATAAAAATAAGGGAGATTGAATTGGATGAGATATCTACAAAGTGACAAACAAAAGTACCAAACACAAGCATTAAAGGCTTTATGGAGGCTGGGCGTGGTGGCTCACGCCTGTAATCCCAGCACTTTGGGAGGCTGAGGCAGCTGGATCATCTTGATGCCCAGGAGTTCCAGACCAGCCTGGCCAACATGGTGAAACCCTGTCTCTACTAAACATACAAAAATTAGCCAGGCGCAGTGGCAGGCGCCTGCAATCCCAGCTACTTAGGAGGCTGAGGCAGGAGAATCACTTGAACCCAGGAGGTGGAGGTTGCAGTGAGCCCAGATTGCGTCACTGCACTCCAGCACCCAAAAGAACTCGGGGTGGAGAAGTCAACATCTGTTGAGCCCTGTGCTGGAAAGTGGAGCCAGTCACTTTCGCATAAGATACTTAATTGAGTCACAAAGCTAGCATGTGTTAAATGACTGCAGATGCTCCCCAATTCCAACAGGAAAAAAGCTCCTGAGCCCTGCATACAAACAGAGCCACAATCTGTCCTCTGCTTCCTTCTCTCCAGGCTTGTCTAACAAGTCCCCCTCCTCACACTTAAGTCATACCAAATGCTGTTTGGGGACTCCTTGCCTGCTCGGGTATTGCCATTGGCAGGAATGTCTTTTTTCCTTGGCTTTGTGGCAAATTCTTATTCTAGAACCATCCTTTGAGACCCCACACTACCTCATGTGCCCCTATTCTCAGTAATGATTTCTCTAACAACCACCTCCCCAGTAAAAGAGCAGGGCTGGGCGGGGAACAGTGGTTCATGCCTATAATCCCAGCACTTTGGGAGGCCAAGGCAGGCGGATCATGAGGTCAGGAGATCCAGACCATCCTGGCTAACACGGTGAAACCCCGTCTCTACTAAAAAATACAAAAAATTAGCCGGGCATGGTGGTGGACACTTGTAGTCCCAGCTACTCAGGAGGCTGAGGCAGGAGAATGGCATGAGCCTGGGAGGCGGAACTCGCAGTGAGCCAAGATCGCGCCACTGCACTCCAGCCTGGGAGGCAGAGCAAGACTCCGTCTCAAAAAAAAAAAAAAAAAAAAAAAAAAAGGAGCAGGGCTGGCCGGGCACAGCGGTTCACACCTGTAATCCCAGCACTTCTGGAGGCCAGGACAAGTGGATCACCTGAGGTCAGGAGTTCGAGACCAGTCTGACCAACGTGGCGAAACGCCGTGTCTACTAAATATACAAAAATTCCTCAGGCGTGGTGGTGTGTGCCTGTAGTCCCAGCTACTCGGGAGGCAGAGGCAGAAGAATTGCTGGAACCCGGGAGGCGGAGGTTGCAGTGAGGCAAGATCCTGCCACTGTACTCCAGCCTGGGCAAGAAGAGCGAAACTCTGTCTCAAACATAAAAAGAGCAGGGCTGCCCACTCCCTCTCTGGTGTTTCCCATTTCCAGTACTAACCTCTTCTGTGAAACTTTTCAGAGACAGGCTCTTGCTGTCACCTGGGCTGGAGTGCAGTGGCGCGACTGATCACAGCTCACTGCAGCCTTGAACTCCTGGACTCACGCCACCCTCCTGCCTCGGCCTCCCATGGAGCTGGGACTACAGAGGCGTGCACAACCACACCCAGCTAATTTTTCGTAGAGATGGAGTCTTGCTATGTTGCTCAGGCTGGTCTCAAACTCCTGGGCTCAAGCCATCTCCCTGCCTCGGCCTCCCAAAGTCCTGGGAATACATTGAGGCGCCTGGCCTCAATGAAACTTATTTCACTGTTTTTCACTTACATGTTTAGGTGTTCATCATGCAGATGTACTTCTCCTTTACTGGACTCCTTACAGAAAAAGACCCCAAAGCCTATCACAGGGTCATAGATGCCCAGCAAATGCTGCTGCACATCACAGAATTGGTGCTTTTTCTGAGATCGCTGAAGAGTTTACGGTGCTCTCCTGGCCACCCCGGGGACGGCCTAGCCTTGGCCACGGTGAAAGTCGCAGCGCGGGGCCCAGGTTGGAGCCAGTCCTGCCCCAGGGGGTGCGCCTAGCCTGGCGAGGCGGGCCCTCGTCTCTGGAAGCGAAGCTCACGTCACCAGAGGAGAAACTGAGGCCCATGGAGTCGCCGAGCCCCACCAGCCGCGGGCCCAAACCACAGGTCGGACCACGAGGAGGTCACGCGGGCCGCCCCCACCCGACCCGGCCCCACTTACAGGCGGGTCTGCCGCTCCTCTCCTCCGCGCGCAGCCACCCCCGCGCTACCGCCGCGGTCGCCATCAGGGCCAGCAACCCAAGCAACACCGACAGCCCCATGAACTCCGACATTTGCGAAAGCTCCATGTTGGCGGGGCCACTGCCACCTCAGCCAGTGAGTACGCGGGCGCCCGCACGGCTCTGCGGAGTCGCGCACGCACGCGGGGGCGGGGCCTGGCCGTTGGGGCGCCTCGAGCGGCGGGACCTGGCCGTTAGAGCGCCTGGGGGCGTAGCCTGGTTGTTATAATGCCTTCAGGGCGGGGCCTGGCCGTTAGAGCGTCTCAACGGGTGGGGCCCAGCTGTTGGGGCGCTAGAGGGGCGGGGCCTGACTGTTAGAGAGCCTTGGGGGGCGGGGGCCTGATTGTTAGAGCTCCTTGAAGGCGGGGCCTGGCCGTTAGAGCGTCTCGAGGAGAGGAACCTGGTTATTAAGGCGCCTCGAGGGGCGGAGCCTGGGTTAGAGCGTCTCGAGGGCCCGAACCCAGAGGTAGAACGTCTCGAGGGGCGGGACCTGGTTGTTAGAGCGCCTGGAGGGACAGAGCCTGGGTTAGAGCGTCTCGAGGGGCGGGGCCTGGAGTTAGAGAACGTCTCCAGGGGCGGGGCCTGGAGTTAGAGTATCTCCAAGCGCGGAGCCTAGTTATTAGAGCGCCTCGAGAGGCGGAGCCTGGAGTTAGAGCGTCTCGAGGGGCGGGGCTGGGTTGTTAGCGCGTCTCAAGGGGCAGAACCCGGAGGTAGAGCGTCTCGAGGGGCGGGGCCCGGAGGTAGACCATCTCGAGGGGCGAGGCCCGATTCTTGGTACGTTTCGAGGGGCGGGTCGCCTGGCGGTTGAGGTTGCAGAACCGCAGAGGGCGGAGGAAGGCGGGAATTGCAACCTCTGTTCACGCCTCCTCCTGAGGAACTCACTGATAATTGTTTATTAAAGGCGTTATTCCAGCCGTCACCACACTGGATCCTCTCAAGGAAGCGGGCGGGGATTATTATTACCATTTAATGAACAGGAAACTCAGCATCAGCGAAAGATGAGACGGGCTTTTACTTTTACTGCTGGTGGAGAAGGGGAAGAGTAGGCCAGGTGCGTGGTGTGGAACAGCCTCTGCAAAGACCTGAGAAGCTGGGATGTGGGAAATGGCGAGAGGGGTGGAAAGGTCTGGGGGACGTTGAGCGCTGACTCCACCCAACAAGCTGCTCATTACAGGGAGAGGTGGGGCAAAAGCTGTGTCTGATGATTCCCTGGATGGACCTTTGTGTGAAAAGACCAAATACCGAAAACCGGCAATGACTTCAAGGATCCGAGAGGGAGGTGACGGGGACCTGGATTTGGAGATGGCCTGGCAAGTGGAAAGTTAAAAGGGAGAATTTTAAATAGAAAACATTTATTTATTTATTTACTTTTGAGACGGAGTCTCATTCTGTTGCTCAGGCTGGAGTGCAGTGACGCGTCTCGGCTCACTGCAACCTCCGCCTCCCGGGTGCAAGAGATTCTTCTGCCTCAGCCTCCAGAGTAACTGGGACTACAATAGTGCGCCACCACGCCCTGCTAATTTTTGTGTTTTTTATAGAGACGGGGGTTTTGCCATGTTGGCCAGGCTGATCTCGAACTCCTGACCTCAGGTGATCCACCTGCTTTGGCCTCCCAAAGTGCTGCGATTACAGGCATGAGCCACCATGCCGAGCCCGGAGATTATTGTTATTTCTTTTTTTTTTTTTTTTTTTTGAGACGGAGTCTTGCTCTGCCGCCCAGACTGGAGTGCAATGGGCGGATCTCGGCTCACTGCAAGCTCCGCCTTCCAGGTTCACGCCATTCTCCTGCCTCAGCCTCCCGAGTAGCTGGGACTACAGGCGCCCGCCACCTCGCCCGGCTAGTTTTTTGTATTTTTTTTTAGTAGAGACGGGGTTTCACCGTGTTAGCCAGGATGGTCTCGATCTCCTGACCTCGTGATCCGCCCACCTCGGCCTCCCAAAGTGCTGGGATTACAGGCTTGAGCCACCGAGCCTGGCTATTTCTTATTTTTTTGAGACATCTTGTCGCACTGTCACCCAGGCTGGGTGCAGTGGCGCGATCTCTGCTCACTGCAACCTCTGCCTCCCGGGTTCAAGCTATTCTTTTGCCTCAGCCTCCTGAGTAGCTGGAATTATGGGCGCCCGCCACCATGCCTGGCTAATTTTTTGTATTTTTTAGTAGAGACGGGGTTTCACTATGTTAGCCAGGCTGGTCTCCAACTCCTGACCTTGTGATCCGCCCGCCTCGGCCTCTCGAAAGGGTTGGGATTACAGATGTGATCCACCGCGCTTGGCCCAGACCAGGAGATTTTTTTCATAGAAACTTCTTTTAAGGCCGGTCGCGGTGGCTCACGCCTGTAATCCTAGCAGTTTGGGAGGCCGAGGCGGGCAGATCACCTGAGGTCAGGAGTTCGAGACCAACCTGGCTAACATGGTGAAACCCCGTCTCTACTAAAAATACAAAAATTAGCCAGGCATAGTGGTGCGCACCTGTAATCCTAGCTACTCGGGAGGCTGAGGCAGGAGAATCACTTGAACCTGGGAGGCAGAGGTTGCAGTGAGGTTGCAGTGAGCCAAGATTGCTCCACTGCACTCCAGCTAGGGTGACAGAGTGAGATTCCATCTCAAAAAAAAAAAAAAAATTAACCAGACATGGTGACACGTGCCCATAGTCCCAGCTAACTGGCAGGCTGAGGTGGCAGAATCACCTGAGTATGGGAGATCGAGGCTATAGTGAGCTGTGATTGTGCCACTGCACTGCAGCCTGAGCAACAGAGTGAGACCCTGTCCAAAAAAAAAAAAAAAGATTCACAGGGGTTTGAAAAAGTGAACAGGGAGGTCTCATGGACTCTTCCTCTCTGTTTCCTCCAATAGTAACATCTTGCATAACTGCAGTGCAATATCAAAACCAGGAACTTGACATTGACGCTATCTACAGAACTTATTCAAATTCCACCAACAAGGAGACAATCTGAAAGACTTATTGGTAGAATTTGGGTTGAACAGATGTGCTCCGTAGGTGTCCTAGTCCCGAAGCCCAGAGTGAGTCAAAGTACCGGAGTTGGAGATTCCTGCTGCAAACATTTCCATCCCCACCTGGGAGCCTGCCTTCCTGACAGTCCAGGCCCTTCAGCAGTAAGAAGGACCCTCTGAGAAGAGCGGTCGCTGCAGAGGCTGAATGACAGACAGACACACCCACAATCTTGGGGGAGGAAATGGATCCAGTCAGAGAGCAAATGGAGCGGCCTCATTTCCTTCCCTTTTGTCCTTTGCGGGAAACTGACATTGACTCAGCTGTGGGCAGTAGGGTAGGGAGGGGTGTGAGGGGGTGTCTAGAGCATCCTGAGGCTTGCCCTCCCTATCTTGCTACTTAGGACTGTGGGCCCAGCCATAAACCACTTTCTCCACCATCTCGAGAGAAAGCTACACTTTAAAACATTTTTATCTATATATTTATTTTGAGACAGAGTCTCACCGTGTTGCCCAGGCTGGAATGCAATGGTATGATCTCGGCTCGCTGCAACTTCTGCCTGCCAGGCTCAAATGATCCTTCTGCCTCAATCGATCTTCCTGCCTCAGCCTCCCAAGTAGCTAGGACTACAGGCATGCACCATCACACCCAGCTAATTTTTGTGTATGTGTTTTGTAGGGACAAGGTTTCACCATGTTGCTCAGGCTGGTCTTGAACTCCTGAGCTCAAGTGATCCTCCCACCTCAACCTCCCAAAGTGCTGGGATTACAGGCATGAGCCACCAAGCCTGGCCGAAGATGCACTTTTAAGAAGAATTTCATTTACCAAGCATTTTGCTTGTGACATGTATTGATCCAGGAGCATTTTTTAAATAAAGAGAATCTCACTGTGTCGCCCAGGCTGGAGGGCAGTGGCGCGATCACAACTGATTGCAGCCTGAAATTCTTGGGCTCAAATAATCCTCCCACCACAGCCTCCCAAGTAGCTGGGACCATAGGTGCTGACCACCAAACCCAACTAATTTTTGAATTTTCTGTAGAGACAGGGTCTTGCTATGTTGCCCAGGCTGGTCTCTAGAACTCCCGGCCTCAAGCAACCCTCCTGCCCTCATCCTCCTAAATTGCTGGGATTACAGGAGTGAGCCACTGCACCCATCTGATCCAGGAGCTTTGCATTTCATTTCCCTTGCTCACATTCCCTTCCCACAGATGAGGAGACTGATGCTCTAGCAAGTTAAGTGACTTTCCCAAGGTCACACGGGTGGAGAGTGAGCCTGGAGACTAATACATGTCCTGTCTGGCTGCCATCTGTGGATGTGGGGCAAGAGGAAGAAAGAGTAGCCTCTCTTTGTACAGCTCGGTTGAGTCTACCAAATTCTTTCACATCCTTGAATTCAGTTGGCCTTTAAGACAGGCCATGTTATGACTTTAATTTTTAAGCAGACGGAGAGAAACACTAGGCTTACATCAAATAATATGCCCAAGGTCAACAAGGAAGCAAGGGAAATAACCTAGAGTCAAACCCAGGTCTACTACACTCAGGATCCATACTTGGGCAGGACACTGTGGCTCATGCCTATAATCCCACCACTTTGGGAGGCTGAGGAAGGAGAATCACTTTGAGAGCAGCCTGGCCAACATAGTGAGACCCCATCTCTACAAAATAAAAAAATTTGTCAGGCGTGGTGGTGCATGCCTGTAGTCCCAGCTACTCAGGAGGCTGAGATGGGAGTATTGCTTGAGCCTAGGAGTTTGAGGCTGCAGTGAGCAGTGATTACACCACTGCACTCCAGCCTGGGCGATAGAGCAAGACTCCATCAAAAAAAAAAAAAGTTAATAAGGAGGCAGGAGGACAGGCACAGTGGCTCATGCCTATAATCGCAACCTATGGGAGGCTGAGGCAGGAGTTTGAGACCAGCCTGGGCAACATAGCAAGACTCCATCTCTATAAAAAAAAAAAATTAGCCAAGCGTGGTGGTGTGGACTTCTAGTCCCAGCTACTCAGGAGGCTAAGGCAGGAGGAGGATCGCTTGAGCCCAGGAGTTCAAGGATGTGGTAAGCTATGATCATGATACCGCACTCCAGCCAGGCAACAGACCTGTCTCAAAAAAAAAAAAAAAAAAGAAAATTGAGAGGTCAAGGCAGGCAGGTCACTTGAGGCCAGGAGTTCGAGACCAGCCTGGCCAACATAGTGAAACCCTATCTCTACTAAAAATACAAAAAGTTAGCCAGGCATGGTGGTGCACATCTGTAATCCCAGCTACTCGGGAGGCTGAGGCAGGAGAATCACTTGAACGCGGGAGGCGGAGGTTGCAGTGAGCTGACATTGCATCACTGCACTCCAGCCTGGGTGACAGAGCCAGGCTCTGTCTCTAAAAAAAGGAAAAAAAAAAAGCGAAAAGAAAAAAAAGGGAGACAGAAATCCCTAGGCTTGCCTTCCTCATAGGTTGATCACACTTTTCCGGGGCAAAGCAAGATGAGTCCCAGGTACCACTGGAGATTGAAGACTTTTAGGAATGTGAGGGGAGGGAAGCTATGGAGAGAAATGAGGCTGGAGGGAAAGCAGGGTTGGATCACAAAGCACTTCGAACACCTGCTCTGAAGCCTGGCCTTGTCAGAGGCAAACAGTAGCCAAAGAAACAACTGAAGCACATGAGCTCCAATTTGCATTGTCTGGAGTCCTCCCTACCTCTGGCCTCTCTACATTAGGTGAAATGGTAACTTTCCGCCTTGTTTAAGTAGTGATTCTCAAAGTGTGGTCCCTGGACCAGCAGCACTAGGAATGCAAATTCTGTTTTTGAGACAGGGTCTCACCCTGTGGCCCAGGCTGAAATGCAGTGGTGCAATCATAGCTCACTGCAGCCTTCAACTCCTGGGCTCAAGTGATCTTCCTGCCTCAGCCTCCTGAGTAGCTGGGACTATAGGCCACCATACCCAGCCAGCAATGCAGATTCTCAGACCCCATCCCAGACCTGTTACTCGGTCAGAAACTCTGGAGGTGGGGCCCAGCGAGCTGTATTTTTTTGTTTGTTTGTTTTTGTTTTTTGAGACAGTCTTGCTCTGTCACCCAGGCTGGAGTGCATTGGTGCAATCTTGGCTCACTCCAATCTCCACCTCCTGGGTTTAAACGATTATCCTGCCTCAGCCTCCTGAGTAGCTGGGAGTACAGGCATGCACCACCACACCTGGCTAATTTTTGTATTTTTAGTAGAGACAGGCTTTCGTCAAGTTGGCCAGGCTGGTCTTGAACCCTTGACCTCAGGTGATCCGCCTGCCTTGGCCTCCCAAAGTGTTGGGATTACAGGTATGAGCCACTGTGCCTGGCCCTCTAGCTGATCCTTAACAAGCCCTCTAGTTAATCCTGATGCACAGTACAGTTTAAGAAGCACTGATTGAAACTAATTTGAGCCCCTAGATGTAATTTGCAGCTCAAAGCCTCTATTACAATGGTTCTTGACCTGGCTCCATATTGGAATCACTTTTAAGATGCTGATGTTTAAACATCATACTGGCTGGGCATTGGTGGCTCACATCTGTAATCCCAGCGCTTTGGGAGGCAGAGGTGGGAGGATGGCTTGAGGCCAGATGTTGGAGACCAGCCTGGACAATATAGCAAGACAAAAAAAAGTCTATAGAGTCTCTACGAAAAATTTGAAAATTAGCCAGGACTGGTGGCACATGCCTGTGATTTCAGCTACTTGGCAGGGGCTGAAGTGGGAGGATCACTTGAGCCCAGGAGGTTCAGGCTGCAGTGAGCTGTGACTGTACCACTGCACTCTGGTTTGGGTGACAGGTTGAGACCCTGTCTCAAATAAATAAGTAAATAAATAAATAAAGCCACATTTATTTTATTTTATTTGTTTTTGAGATGGACTCTTACTCTGTCGCCCAGGCTGGAGTGCAGTGGCGTGATCTTGGCTCACTGCAACCTCCGCCTCCCAGATTCAAGCAATTCTTTTGCCTCAGCCTCCTGAGTAACTGGGATTACAGGCGCCTGCCACCATGCCAGGCTAATTTTTGTATTTTTAGTAGAGACGGGGTTTCACCATCTTGGCCAGGCTGGTCTCGAACTCCTGACCTCAGGTGATCCGCCCGTCTCAGCCTCCCAAAGTGCTGGGATTACAGGCTTGCGCCACCACGCCCGGCCTTTTTTTTTTTTTTTTTTTTGAGGCGGAGCCTCGCTCTGTCGCCCAGGCTGGGGTGCAGTGGCCGGATCTCAGCTCACTGCAAGCTCCGCCTCCTGGGTTCACGCCATTCTCCTGCCTCAGCCCCCCGAGTAGCTGGGACTACAGGTGCCCGCCACCTCGCCTGGCTAGTTTTTTGTATTTTTTAGTAGAGACGGGTTTCACCGTGTTAGCCAGGATGGTCTCGATCTCCTGACCTCGTGATCCGCCCGTCTCAGCCTCCCAAAGTGCTGGGATTACAGGCTTGAGCCACCGCGCCCGGCCACACATTATCAATTATTAATGCATGTTTAAGTTTGAGAAGCCGTTCACTGTAAGGGTTACAGGAGGCTAATGCACGTGTGGAAGAAGCGATGTCCTGTTGGACCAGGGCGGTGGCTATGAAGGTAGATGTTCAACTGGCCAGGCTTCCGTCCTCAGTGACAGCTAGCAGGGTGTGCTGAGGAGCTGAAGATGATGGTTTCCAGCTTGCACAAGTGTCTGGGTGGTGATGCCTGTCCTGTGGCTGGGGCACACTGGGAGGACCAGGTGTGAGTGGTAAGATCGTGGAAGCGGTGAGTTCTGTATTGGGGTCCGTCAGTGTTCAGGGAGCTGCGGAGCACTCAGAGGGAGAAGTTGGGGCAATGGTCGGACATGTAGTTGTGTAGCTCTGGGGAGACAGCGAGGCAGATACAGAGTCGGGGTCCTCTGCAGAGAGGCTGAAGGGGATGAGATGGCCCGGGGCTTGGGGCTTGCCAGAGAGCGAGAAGGGAATGGCTAAGGAAGGGACAGGCCTAGGAACAGGTTCCCACAGCAGGACCTGGGAGGGCACTGGCAGGGAGGAGGAAGGAGAGCTTGGCAAGAATTCCGTTTTGTTTTTGTATTTTTGAGACAGGGTCTGGCTCTGTCACCCAGGCTGGAGTGCAGTGGCACAATCATAGCTCACTGCAGCCTCGAACTCCTGAGCTCAGCCTCCCGAGTAGCTGGGGGTACAGGCCCATGTCATAACACCTAGCTAATTTTTTTGTAGATATGGGGTCTCACTATGTTGCCCAGGCTGGTCTCTAACTCCTGGCCTCAAGCGATCCTCCCGCCTTGGCCTCCCAAAGTGCTGGGATTACAGGCGTGAGCCACCGAGGCTGGCCGAGAATTCTGGACTCCCGGGGAAAGCGTGGTTTAAGATGGAGGCCCAAGGGCCAGAGAAAAAGCAGAAGAGCACTGTGAAGCAGGCACTGGATTTCGCAAGGAGTGGGTCAGTCAGAGGTGAGCTCAGTGACAGCAGAGTCAGCGCAGAGGTGAGGCTGGGGTGTGAGGGTGGAGGAGGAGCCCAAAGGTGGGGGGCCAAGAGGGGAAAGAGAAGAGAGGAGGGAGAGTGAGCAAATGTAGATGACTCTTTCAAGGGAAGAAGCCATCTGGAAGGACACGGGGTCAGGGGGATGTTTGATGGGGAACTTCTGGCCGTGTGGGAGTGAAAACAGCAGCGTACACACTGCGGGGACCCTCCCTTGCAGCGAGCCACGGCCAGCCTGTCTGTGGCAGCAAAGAGCACGCGCGAAAGGCTGGGTGCACCTGCCACCGTCACAGCAGAGAAGCGGTCAACAGCAGATGCAGGCAGTTAGGTGGGCACCGCTGGGCTGCTCACCAGCTGAGCAAGCTTGAGGCAAGGGACCGAACCTGTCTGTGTCTCAGTTTTTCACCCGTAAAATGGGGTTGTTGATAATTATTACAACTCATTCTCGTTCTTACATAGTGTTATATATTTATAATATAGGTTATATATAATGTATATAATTATATAATCTATATAAAATATATATAATGCTCTGTCACTTCCACTACTTGGTTCCGGCTCTGCCTTCTTCCAACTCTGAATAACTATATATTATATATATAATATACAATTATATGTATTTATGCTATATATAAGTATATTTTATATGTATTTAATATTTATATATAATTATATTGTATATTTATAATATACAATCATATATTACATATATATTATACATATGTACTATATTATATTTATATTACAATATATATTATAATATATAATAAATTATATTACATATTTATAATATATTTGTACATTATAAACAAATATATACTTTATTTGTTAAAGTATATATTTATATCTAATTTATACATATACATAAATTAGATATAAATATATAATATATTTAATTTATATATTATATAATCTATATTATATAATATATTTTATATTTTTATGTATTTACATTTATAATATATATTTATGTTTTATAAATATAAAACTATATATTTTTATAAATATAAAACTATATATTTATAATATATAAAGATTATATATAAAATATAAATTAAATATATTGTAAAGATTATATGTTATGCAGATTATGATATATAAATTAATGCAATATTACATATTACATAATACATATTATGTATAAAGATTATATAGATATATGGATTAGCATATAATTAATCTTTATATATTCTAAATATAAAAATTTTATAATCTATATCTTTATATGTAGAATATATATTAATCTTTACAGAATATATAAATATTATATATAAACTATAAATTAAATATATAAAGATTATACCTTAAATATATTGTATAAATATAATCTTTGTGTATTATTGTATGTTATTAAATATAACATATAAACACAATATTTATATATAGAATATATATAATTATTATCCCTATTTTGCAGATTTATATATAGACATATATAAAAATCTATAAATCTCTATATGTGTATATTTACCCTTTTAGGTTCTCACAGCAAACCTACGAGGTAGGTGTTGTGAGGATTAAGTGAGTTAATATCTATAAAGTGGCCAGGTGTGCTGGTTCATGCCTGTAATCTCAGCACTTTGGGAGGCCAAGGCAGGAAGATCCTTTGAGCTCGGGAGTTCAAGACCAGCCTGGGGAACTTAGTGAGAACTTGTCTCTACTAAAAATAAAAATAACAACAACAACAAAAATCTAAAGTGCTTGGCGCATAGTCCACATTAGATCTGCGGGCAGCGATTCTCCTTTTTCTTCTGCATGAACAAGGGAAATGGGAAACCCATGGAAGATTCTTTAGGCTATTGAAATCCTGCAAATCGGCCAGGCATGGTGGCTCCCACCTGTAATCCCGGCACTTCAGGAAACCTAAGGCCAAGGTGGGAGGATCACTTGAGGTCGGGAGTTTGAGACCAGCCTGGGCAACATAGCAAGACCCTGTCTCTACAAAAAATAAACATGAATAAATCAATCCTGCAAATGTCTCCAGAAGGTCTGAAATGTCAGAGGATTCCAACATGCCAGGCTGCAGTGTCAGCTCCATGAAAAGAGAGATACTGTAGTGAACAGCGTCTGCAAAGCCAAGACCATGGCCTGGTCCACAGCAGGCCCTCTGTAAATATTTGTTAGATGGATAAACGCAAGGATTAACGAAGCATTGGGGCCTCTGAGGCCTTCTACTCCATCCCCGTCTGAAGGATCAGTTTTTTATTTTTTATTTTTATTTTTATTTTTGAAATGAAATCTCACTCTGTCACCCAGGCTGGAGTACAAGAGTGCGATCTCTGCTCACCACAACCTCCACCCCCCATGTTCAAGGGATTCTCCTGTTTCAGCCTCCCAAGTAGCTGGGATTACAGGCACCTGCCACCACGCCTGGGTAATTTTTTTGTATTTTTAGTAGAGATGGGGTTTCACCATGTTGGCCAGGCTGGTCTGGTACTCCTGACCTCAGGTGATCCACCTGTCTCGGCCTCCCAAAGTGTTGGGTGGCGTGAGCCACTGCACAGGCCAGTGTCAGTTTTTTCTGACATCTCAACTAAGTGGCCATCCACCCTCTGCTTGCATACCTCTCATAGCGGGGAGGTCACTACCCTCCCTACCTGCCCTGCCAAGGGAGCACATTCTCCTTCTGGGTGGTTCCAGTGGATTCCCTGTCGGTTCCACTCCTTGGTCCCAGCTCTGCCGTCTTCCAACTCTGAAGGCAGCGAGCCTCTCCGAACTGTCTCCTGGCCATGGAGGGAGGAGCTCCAGGAAGCACGTCTGTCACCTCTCACCTGGATGACTGCAACTGTCCCCTAACTAGTCTCCCTGCGTCCACCTAGTCTCAACTTAGCACCCAGGGGATTCCTGTAAAAAAGTTACATCTGGCCAGGCGCGGTGGCTCAAGCCTGTAATCCCAGCACTTTGGGAGGCCGAGATGGGTGGATCACGAAGTCAGGAGATCGAGACCATCCTGGCTAACACGGTGAAACCCCGTCTGTACTAAAAAATACAAAAAACTAGCCAGGCGAGGTGGTGGGCGCCTGTAGTCCCAGCTACTCGGGAGGCTGAGGCAGGAGAATGGCATAAACCCGGGAGGCGAAGCTTGCAGTGAGCTGAGATCCGGCCACTGCACTCCAGCCTGGGCGACAGAGCGAGACTCCGTCTCAAAAAAAAAAAAAAGTTACATCTGGTCAGACACCGTGGCTCATGCCTGTAATCCCAGCACTTCAGGAGGCCAAGGTGGGAGCGTTGCTTGAACCCAAAAGTTCAAGAGTTCAAGACCAGCCTCAGCAACATAGCAAGGCAAGTCCGTTTTTTTTTTTTTGTTTTTTTTTTTGAGACAGAGTCTCGCTCTGTCACCCAGGCTGGAGTGCAGTGGCACGATCTCAGCTCACTGCAACCTCCGCCTCCCAAGTTCAAGCGATTCTCCTGCCTTAGCCACCTGAGTAGCTGGGATTACAGGTGTGTGTCACCACATCCGGCTAATTTTTGTATTTTTAGTAGAGACCGGGTTTTGCCATATTAGCCAGGCTGGTCTCGAACTCCTGATCTCAGATGATTCGCCTGCCTTGGCCTCCCAAAGTGTTGGGATTACAGGCATAAGCCACCACACCCAGCTGCTGACTCTATTCTAAAAGAAAAAATTTTTTGGCCAGGCACGGTGGCTCACACCTGTAATCCCAGCACTTTGGGAGGCTGAGGTGGGGGGATCACAAGGTCAGGAGTTCGAGACCAGCCTGACCAACATGTTGAAAACCCGTCTCTACGAAAAATACAAAAATTAGCTGGGCATGGTGGTGCGTGCCTGTAATCCCAGCTACTTGGGAGGCTGAGGCAGGAGAATCACTTGAACTTGGGAGGCAGAGGTTGCAGTGAGCCGAGATCGCACCACTGCACTCCAGCCTGGGAAACAGACTGAGACTCTGTGTCAAAAAAAAAAAAAAAAATTGTTTTTAAAGTTACATCTGGCCAAGCGCGGTGGCTTACGCCTGTAATACCAGCACTTTGGGAGGCCAAGGTGGGCGGATCACGAGGTCAGGAGATCGATACCATCTTGGCTAACACGGTGAAACCCCGTCTCTACTAAAAATACAAAGGAAATTAGCCGGGTGTGGTGGCGGGCGCCTGTAGTCCCAGCTACTCAGAAGGCTGAGGCAGGAGAATGGTGTGAACCCAGGAGGCGGAGCTTGCAGTGAGCCAAGATCGCATCACTGCCCTCCAACCTGGGCAACAGAGCGAGACCCTGTCTCAAAAAAACAAAAAAAAGTTACATCTGATCTTCTTTTATTTATTTTTCTCTTTTTCACTATTGAGATGAGGTCTATGATCCCGCCTTGGCCTCCCAAAGTGCTGGAATTACCGATGTAAGCCACCATGCCTGGCCTCTTTTTTGTTGTTATTTGAGACAGAGTCTCACTCTGTTGTGCTGTCACAGCTCACTGCAGCCTCGAACTCCTGAGCTCAAGCAATCCTCGCGCCTCAGCCTCCTGAGTAGCTGGGACTATAGGCGCTTGCCACCACTGATCTCGTCCCACCTCCACTCAAAGCCCTCCAGCTGCTTCCAGCTCAGAGTAAATGCCCAGGCCCTCTGCAAAGCCACCTCCCACTGCCAACGGGCTTTCTCTCCATCCCACTGTGAGACACACTGACCATCACATCAACAAACCGGCAGACGGTTTTTGCTTTTATTGGTCAAGAATTCTTTACAAAACCCACACACACACGTCCACACACACACGATGCCTGCCCTGCTGCGGTCACTCTGGCCCTGGTGTCTCCTGGGATCAGGCCCTCCTGGCCTCCCCCAGGGGAAACCATCCTGCAGCCCCTCTAGGTTAGCAGTGAAGGATCCCAGAGAGGGAACCTCCTTTTCTGCTTCTCTGCTCAGGAACAGAGGTCTGTGCCCCACCTGTGGGGGAGCAGGTGCAGGTGACAGAGAAATAGTATCCTCATTTTCCCACTACTGAACCCCCAGAGTTGCCAGCCTGGGCCCCCAATGTCACAGCTGCCAAGGCCTGGGGTCATCTGCTGATTGAACCTTCCCCATCCCCATTTTGCACATTGAAACATAGAGGTCCAAAGATGGGGGACGAGTCACCCAAGATCATGGTGCTGGAGCACAGTGGCAGAGCAGGGATGGGGACTCCGCTCCTCTTGGCCTCCAGGAGGTGGGAAGTGTGAAACCTGGACCCGGCTCGACCCCTCCCCCCTCAGGGAAGGGCAGAGCCAGGGCCTGGGGCATGAAGAGAGTGCCCAGAGATGATCCCTGGAACCCGTGCCCAGGGAAAGTGGCCCCCAGGGCAGCTGAGTGAGCAGCAGGGTCTGGCCAGGACTATAAAGGTTTGCCAAGGGTGCCCTCTGTGACTGCCCGCGTGGCTTGCTC
Organism: Chlorocebus sabaeus; assembly: GCF_047675955.1. NCBI lineage: Eukaryota > Metazoa > Chordata > Mammalia > Primates > Cercopithecidae > Chlorocebus > Chlorocebus sabaeus. The sequence goes on along the minus strand of NC_132931.1, from coordinate 8,896,436 downwards.
AGGGATGCGGCCCGGGTCAGTCAGGATACTGGTAGATGTGCCCAGCTGGCGTAGGGAGTTCAGGACAGCTGGGTGGGAGACAGAGAGAGAGAGAGACACCTCCTGGGGTCAGGGCCCTACCCTTGGATGCTGGAACCAAAGGGATAGGGGGAGGTACTAGTTGGCAAGACTGTCACCCGCTCCTAGAACCTCTGTCTACAGGCATCTGGTGGCCAGAGAACCATCTGGGGGATGGGGGGTGGCCACAACCCTAGGCTGTGTTGAAGGCAAGCTGGATGTGGGGTCTAAGCAGGGCGGAACACTCCCTCCACCCCGGAGGCTGGAACCCTCTAGCAGGCAGGGAGATGGTGCACATACTTGGCCGGAGAGCGGGCAGAGAGCAGTACTGGTCCAGCCAGGCCAGTGAGGTCTGGCGGAGGGTGTGCACGCTTGCCGTGGACACCATCCCGTTGAAGGACTCGAACAGAGGCCGGATGAGGATGCTGAACTGGGCCCAGGTCAAGGAGCTGCCTGTGGTCCAGTTGGTACCCCCACCCCACGTGGATCCCTGATGCCCAGTTCAAACCAGGGGAAGAAAGGGCCTGGACAGTGTCTAACCTTGAACCCCAACGACTCCTGCTGCAGCTGCTACTTTTTTTTTTGACAGAGTCTCACTCTGCCACCCAGGCTGGAGTGTAGTGGCGCAATCTCGGCTCACTGCAACCTCCACCTCCCAGGTTCAAGCTGTTCTCCTGCCTCAGCCTCCAGAGTAGCTGGGATTACAGGCACATGCCACCATGCCCGGCTAATGTTTGTATTTTTAGTTGACACGGGGTTTTGCCATGTTGGCCAGGCTGGTCTTGAACTCCTGGCCTCAAGTGATCCACCTGCCTCAGCCTCCCAAAGTACTGGGATGACAGGTGTGAGCCACTGCTTCTGGCTTGCAGTCCCTACTTCTGTACTGCCAAGACCTTCCCAGCACCCTGCCTCTCAGTCCCCTCCTCCTTGCCCCTCCACCACCCTTACTCTGGGCTGAACCATCCCTCATCCCTGAACTTCCTCCCTGGGCTCAGTCAAGAACTTGATCCCTGGGCCAGATGAGGGAGTGGATTCCAAGTCTTCTTTAGGCGTCACTCCAGAGTTCAGGTTCTCCCAAACTGCCCTCGGGGCTTCCTGAGGTCAGGGCCAAGGCTCCCCTTCCTCAAAGACTCCTCCCTCCAGTTTCCCTCTCTGCTCCCAGCCACCCATCCCTGGGCAATTCTGCTGACCAAGATGGCCAGGACATGGAAGCAAGGGGCATAACAAGAGCCTGTCACCTGGGAGCAGCTCTGAGCCTGCCTGGCCTGGAGAGATAGGCCTCCCATCTCAGGCACAGCCTGGTCTCACCCTGCCACAGCCCCTGCAGCCCCCCAGCCACGGGCTCGAGGGAGGATACCACCCAGAATTTCCAGTTGTGCAGCGTACGGGTTCGGACGTAGTCATCAAACATGTCTCGCATCTGGTCAAAACGCTGGTGTGTGATGGGTACCCCTGTGGCGGGCAGCTGCTGCTGGCACAGGCTGAGGGCAGGGCAGGGGTCAGGAGCTGGGGGTCAGGCGGCATGGTCCCGGGTCCCAGCACCCGCCTGGACCCTGCCTACTTAATGGCGGCATTGAGCTCCTCAATCTCGTCCCGCAGCTGCTGGGCCTCCTCCTGCAAGCCCGCGCGCTCCTGCTGTAGCATAAGGATGTACTCGGCTGTCTTCTGCAGTGTGGTAGCTTTGCTGACCTGCAGACACCATCGGGGGGCTCAGGCAGGTGCTAGAGGCTGCACCCTGGAACCCACTGGGGCACTGGGAGGGGAGGAGGCAAGAGTGTCTGGGGCACTCCCCTGCAATTGAGTTTTGGGTGGGGGTGTCCAGAAAGGGGCCCCGTGGTTCTGGGGATGCCAGCCTGGGTCCGGGGCTCACCTTGAGGCTGGGCTGGGCACTGAGTGTGCTCACAAGCCCATGAAGGGTGTCAAACCCCAGCTTGATGTTAAAGCGTCTCTTCTGTTCCGCGGAGATGTGTGTGATGCGCCGGTTCTCGGTCTCGGGGAGCAGAGAGTCGGGTGAGCCTAGGAAGGAGCCCGGGAGGGTCTGGGGGTAGCAAACCGATCTTGGGGTGGGGGGATGGTGCCCACCTTGTTGCTGTCTGGACGGCCCCGGCTGAGGATGGGTTGCGGAGGAGAGACGCGGACGCTCAGAGTCCCAGGGCCTGGCATGGAGCTGAGGTCCCCTGACAGCCGCCGCTCACTGCCTGTGGTAGGAACAGACAGACCCACAGAAAGACTGACCCCGGGGAAAGAGTCCCCATTACCCCCTTCCTCTCATCCTGGCACCAAACCCAGTCCCCTTCTTCTTCCTCCTCTTCCCCTCCTCCCTTAGATTCCCCCAATCCCCGCAACCCCTCTCTTTACCGCTGAGCGCTGGGGGTGAGAGCCGCTCCGCTTTGGGGACAAGCAGGGGTCTGGAAGGGGCCAATGTGGCCGGGCCTGGAGGTGGCCGGGGCGGTGTAGGGGCCGGGGTCGGGGGAAGGAATGTGCAGGAGAATTCAGGGACTGTCTCCTGCTGGGGTGGAGAAAGGCGGAGAGTTGGGGTGAAGGCCGTGGGCACAACCCCACCGCCCAGTGCCTGAGATCTTACCGGGGACCCTGGGGACCGGAGGAGGGTGCTGGATACAAGTGGTGGCTCCAGGGCTTGCTCCGGCTTGGCTGTGCACAGGCAGAACCATGAGGCCGCTGGGGCTGGTCCACCCCCGGCATCTTTCAAGACCCCATCCTGCCCCTCCCGAGTCCACACCCCTTTTAGGTACAGGGCCCATGTCCCTCATTCCTCACCACTCTGTCCCTTGAACTGGACCTGTCCCTTCACCGTCATCTTCTGCTCCCATAACCCCGTCCTCCCCACCTCCTGGCTTCCCTCCCCAGGCTTTCCTCTCCCTGTTGCTGGCCCTCCCGTCTCACCTGCTGTCAGCAGCTGTGTGAGGCAGGGGTTGTTACTCCCCACAGTGGTGGGGGGACTGGCAGTGGCAGGGGCTAAGGTAGGGGGACTGGCTTTCTGTCCCCTAGGGGATGGGGCGGGGGGCTTGCCTCTGGGCACGGAGAAGCAAGGCCCAAAGGCAGGCTCTGAATACCCCGAGGGTAGAAGCTCTATGGGGAAGGGGGTGGGGGCTGGGCTGGGGACAGACTGCGGGGTGGGTGGGAAGGCTGCAGGAGCAGGCAGCGGAGACACTCCTGGGGCAGGAGGGACAGTGGGGAAGGGAAACCTGGGAGAGAAGAGAGGCTCTTCCTGCAGCAAAGCAGTGGGTGGCGCCATGGGAGGGAAGGGAGGTGGGGGGCAGGGCTCCAAGCCTGGCACCTTGGCAGGGGGAGGGTAATGCAGCAGAGGTGGGGGTACAGAAGGGGGTGGGAGCCGGGGCTTGGGGTCTTCAGGAAGGAGGAAATCAGAGCTCAGGAAGGCGCTGGAGTCCAAGGGACCAGGGCAGCTGTTCCGAGCCTGGTTGGGGGGACAGACAGACACTCAGACAGCAGGGAAAATAGCTGCCCCTGGCAGCCATCTGGGCTTCCCCTGCCCTGCCGTGCCCTGGCTGAGTGCTGGACTGCGCCCTGGGGAGAGATAGGAGAAATGAGCCCTGCCTTCCAGCACACACAGGTGTACGTACAAACACAGGGAAGCAGGGAAATTATAATGAGAGGAGGGAGTAGCGTACATCTATGCAAAAAGCAGGAAGAGTGGAGCATCAATCTTCCTGCCCATCCATTTGTCTCCCAAGTAACTTATCCATCCATCCACTAACTTGTCCACCAATCCATCCACCAACCAACCCACCCATCCGTTCATCATCCATCCATCCACTGTCCACCAATCCATCCACCAACCAACCCACCCATCCCTTCATCATCCATCCATCCATCCACTAACTTGTCCACCAATCCATCCACTAACCAACCCACCCATCCAATCATCATCCATTCATCCATCCACTAACTTGTCCACCAATCCATCCACTAACCAACCCACCCATCCAATCATCATCTATCCATCCATCCACTAACTTGCCCACCGATCCATCCACTAACCAACCCACCCATCTATTCAATTGTCCATCTACTAATTCATCCATCTTCCATCCATTCACCTATTTATTTATCAGTCTATGAAGTAGCTCATCTACCATTCCCTCCACCAGCCCACCAGATATTAAGGCATTAATGAATTCATCCAACCATCTATACTTCCTTCATTCATCCACCAACCTATCCATAATCCATCCATCCATCCATTCATTTATCCATCCATCCACCATCTATATACATTTACCAGTCACTTAACCACCCATCAGCCCATTCACTGACCCATTAAACTACTCATCTATGTATCCATCCACCAGCCCATCCATCCAACCAACCACTCACCCACCCATATATCCACCAACCCATGTGTGCCTCCACTGCTGTATAAGATGCCTCTGTCCATTCACCAAAACACCCATTCTTCTGCTCACTGGCTCATTCATTCAGTCACTGACTCACTCATTGGACAACCATTCACTGAATGCTGTTATGTGCCTGAGGCGCATTAGGTATAGAGAATGCAGTGGTGAGCAAAACATAGCCCTTCTAGTAAGGAGCTCACTTTCTGGTGGAGGAGAGACACTCCTCAACAACCAACTAGAATTAGCACCCGAAAAGTCTGATGATGGAGGGAAAAGGCCTATAACAAAGCAGCAGGAAGCAACATCTGAATTGCACCTGGGGACTGGGCGCAGTGACTCACACCTGTAATCCCAGCACTTTGGGAGGCCAAGGTGGGCAGACTCCTGAGGTCAGGAGTTCGAGACCAACCTGGCCAACATGGTGAAACCCCATCTCTACTAAAAACACAAAAATAACCTGGAAATCTCTCTTTTTTTTTTTTTTTTTTTTTTTTTTTTTTGAGAAGGAGTCTCGCTCTGTTGCCCAGGCTGGAGTGCAGTGGCACAATCTCGGCTCACTGCAAGCTCCACCTCCCAGGTTCACGCCATTCTCCTGCCTCAGCTGGGACTACAGGCACCCGCCAGCATGCCCAGCTAATTTTTTTTTTTTTTTTGTATTTTTAGTAGAGACGTGGTTTCACCATGTTAGCCAGGATGGTCTCAATCTCCTGACCTTGTGATCCACCCGCCTTGGCCTCCCAAAGTGCTGGGATTACAGGCGTGAACCACCGCACCTGGCCTGGAAATCTCTTGAACACAGGAGGTGGAGGTTGCAGTGAGCCGAGATTGTGCCACTGCACTCAAGCCTAGGCGACAGAGTGAGACTCCATCTCAAAAAAAAAAAAAAAAAAAAAAAGAATTGCACTCAGGAATTCATGAACCAAAATGGTAGATTCACAGTTTCCTAAACATCCATGCTCAGCTTTCTGCCTCGAAGCTTTTGTTCCTGCTGCTCTCCCATCTGGCTTGACCTCAGCCAGTCCCTTCTGTCCAAAGCTGACCTATTCTCTGAGGCCCAGGAACTCCCCTTCTCCAGGAAGACTTCCACAAGCAACTGGCCCTTGGTGGAGCCCACTCCAGGGTCTCCACGCCCTTAGCTTTCTCCCATGACTGTTTTGTCCAGTTCTGCTTCATGGGGTCCCTCCCAGAGGGCAGAGATGGGGTCTTTCTTCCCCTCCAATCTCCAAGCAGCAAGCCGGACACTCAGGGAGTGTCTGATACCTCCTGGACATGAACAGGGCAGGACCAGCTCTCAAGTGAGCTACATAGGGTTGGACGGGGTGGGGTGAGCTCACCTGCAGACGGCTGTGTCCAGAGAGGTGGGTCATGGCCGAGGAAGCCGGGGGCACCTCCAGGCCCAGGGTCCCACTGCTGAAGAGGGAGTCAACCACGGGGCTGAAGTTGGGGGGCTCTGGGAAGTTTGAAGGCATGGGTGGCTGTGGGGGGCGGGAGTTGGTAAAGAAATCTGTAATTCAGACACACAGGGCAACAGCAATTAGGGCTGGAGCTATGGCTGGGTAACAGCCGGGAGGAGAGTAGCCTGTCCCCAGCCTTGGTGGGTAGGGATGTGGGGGCTGGCGGGTGGGTGGTGGGGGGTCCCTTCCACAGGAGATTGTGAAACTGGGAGGGTTTCTGTCTCGATCAGGGGAAGCAGCAACCGTCTTGGGTGGAATGAGCCTGGGTGGGAGACAGCAGGGGACTGTGGGTGTGAACGGGGACCCCAGGAAGCAGCCCCCTCCCCTCCCCAGCCCCAGGCTTAGCTCAGGAAGTCCCCCTCCCCACCCCCTGGTGACTCCCCTTCCCTGATCTGCTGGGGGTACAGAAAGGGGGTGCCCAGAGAGAGTGCCAGGGTCGGAAAGGGGTGTGGTGCGAGGGGAGGAGGCCTGGGATGGGAGGGGCCCCAGGGTGGCAGAAGTTCAAGAGGGTGAGTTGGAGATGAGAGGGAACACGAAGTCATTGGTTCTGGGACGAGCTTGGTTTGTGGGAAGGTCAGCAGGTGGAGCCTAGGAGTTGGGTGAAGAGTGAAATGCGGCAGGAGGGGCTAAGGCTGGGCTCTGAGTGGGGTGGGGGGGAGAGGAGCCTAAGATTGGGCTCCGAGTGGGGTGAGGGGGAGAGGGGACTAAGGGTGGGCTCCGAGTGGGGTGGGGGGGGGGGAGAGGGGCCTAAGGGTGGGCTCCAAGTGGGGTGGGGGGGAGGGGGGCCTAAGGGTGGGCTCTAAGTGAGGTGTGGGCAAGAGGGAGATAAGGGTGGGCTCTAAGTGGGGTGTGGGCAAGAGGGGGATAAGGGTGGGATCTGAGTGGTGTAGGGATGAAGGGGGGCCTAAGGGTGGGCTCCGAGTGGGGTTGGCGCGAGGGGTCTGGGAAGCCTGCGAGAGCTGGAGGAGAGAGCAGCGGATTGTTTGGGGTGCGGGTTGTGTAAGTCCTGGGCTATTCTGGTTTTGGGAAGCAGCTGGCCACGGCCTGACCACATCCCGGGCCTGGACGCCGCCCGCCCACCCGCTCCCTTCCGGGCACCTTTCTCTGACCCTGACCAGCCTGTGATCTGTGCCAGCTCCCGAGGCTTCCTAGTCTGGGCAGATCTGACCCCACTGGGACAGCTCCCCACAGGCCTGGGTGGGCCCCAGCTCCCCGCTTTTTCCCTCCAACCCCCTGCCAGGAGAGCTGCTCAAGTCTGCCTCCCAGGAGCCACCTCCAAGGAGACCAGGAGTCAGTTAGATAATGTCACCCCAAACCCAGAACCCACTTGGGGGGTCAAGTGTGTGTGTGTGTGTGTGTGTGTGTGTGTGTGTGTCTTCACCCCCAACCCCATCCCCCAGAGACAGGGTCATGCTATGTTGCCAGGGCTGGTCTCAAACTCCTGGCCTCAAGCCATCCTCCTGCCTCAGCCTCCTAAAGTGCTGGGATTATAATGAGCCTGTGTGGGAGATGGCAGGGGACTGTGGGTGTGAACAGGGACCCCAGGAAGCAGCCCCTCCCCACGCAGCACCAGGCTTAGCTCAGGAACCCCCCTCCCCACCCCCGGCGGCTCCCATTCCCCGATCCGCTGGTATAGAAAGGAGGTGCCCAGAGAGTGCCAGGGTGAGAAAGGGGTGCAGGGCGAGGGGAGGAGGTCAGCCACTGTGCCCTGCTGTCACCCAGGCTGGAGTGCAGCAGCGCGATCTCAGCTCACTGCAACCTCCGCCTCCCGGGTTCAAACGATTCTCATGCCTCGCCTTCCTGAGTAGCTGGGAGTACAGGCATGCACCACCACGCCCAGCTAATTTTTGTATTTTTCAGCAAAAACGGGGTTTTGCCATGTTGCCCAGACTAGTCTCAAACTCCTGAGCTCAAGCGATCCTCCAGCCTTGGCCTCCTAAAGTGCTGGGATGACAGGAGTGAGTCACCGCGCCCGGCCCTGTGTGTCATAAGTGGCTCTGCTTTGCAGGAGGGTGTAGGGCCTGTATGTTGCAGTGGCTGAACCCTCAAGTCTCAGCATGGGGTCTGCATGCAGCCTGTCTGCCCCCTGGGTGTCTGTCGCTCCGTCTGAGGCCATGTGAACCTGTCTTGCCGTGATAGCATGCTGCATGTGCGTCTGCTTGGTGCCTGTCTGCGCGTCTAACCCCGTGGTGAAACGGTGTCTTCGTGCTGTCCTGCTGCCTTTCTTTCTCTCTCTCTGTTTCTTTCTCTCTCTCTCTCTCTCTCTCTTTCTTTCATTCTTTTTTTTTTTTTTCTTTTTGATATGGAGTCTCGCTCTGTAGCCCAGGCTGGGGTGCAGTGGCGCGATCTCGGCTCACTGCAACCTCTGCCTCCTGGTTTCAAACGATTCTCCTTGCCTCGGCCTCCTGAGTAGCTGGGATTATAGGTGCCCCTGCTGCCTTTCTTTAAAAGGGGGACCACGCTGAGTGCAATGGCTCACACCTGTAATCCCAGCACTTTGGGAGGCTGAGGTGGACAGATCACCTGAGGTCAGGAGTTCGAGACCAACCTGGCCAATGTGGTGAAACCCTGTTTTTACTAAAAAAAAAAAAAAAAAAAATACAAAAATGAGTCGGGTGTGGTGGTGGGCGCCTATAGTCCCAGCTACTCTGGAGGCTGAGACAGGAGAATTGCTTGAACCCGGGAGGTGGAGGTTGCAGTGAGCCAAGATCATGCCACTGCACTCCAGCCTGGGTGACAGACCAAGACTCTGTCTCAAAAAAAAGGGGGACCAGGTGGGAGATGGCGAGTGGTCACTGCTGCTCCCCCATCTCCCAGGTCCACAGATCCTGTCACTAGGCCCCCGAGGCCCTGGCTCTAGAATCAGCCTCACGCTTTGCCTGGCCCCGGGCCGCTGAGGGCCTAGGGCTCCTCCCTGCTCACAGCTGCAGCCCATTCCCTGGGGCCCGGGCAGGCGTCATGGCGCAGCAAGCCCCTCTCATCCCTGAGTCACCAGCCACCCCCTTACCATCGCTGCCCAGGCCTGTCTCAAGAATCCACCCTGCCTTGAGAGAAGATTCTTCCCAGCCCAAGCTGCTCCCCAGGGCCCAAGTCCCTCCCTAGCCTCTGTCCCCTCCATGGACCTGACCTGCCATCCCCTCCCTGAGCTCCTCTGCCTCTGGCTGCCTCCCTGAGCCCCCCTCACCAAGCCTCCTGCCTCCATAGAGTTCTGGTCCCCTCCCTGGGTTTCCAGCTGGGCCTCCCCCGTGGGAGGCTCTTGGGGGCAACGAGAGCTGCTGTCTTGGTGGTACCAGTGCGCTCTGCCCTCTGGGTACACGGGATGTTTGATATGAGAGGGCCACACAAGCCACCTCCTCTGTGTGGCCCACACTTGTCCCCCCACGCACCAGCAGCCCCCCGGGTCTGCCAGAAATAGCCTCCTAGCCCCAGTCCCTGCTGGTCTTGCCCAGACCCCAGGTGGGGGTGGCTGGGCTCCTACCTGTGGCCGGGCGCTGTGTGCCCAGACAGGGCCGCTGCCCTCCCAGGCTGGCCTGCTCCCAGGGCACTGCCATGCACACTTCTGCCCCCGGGCAGCCCCCACCCCCGCCCAGGGCTGGAGCAGGGGTGGGGGTGGTTCCTCATTCCCTAGTCCCCGCCCCATAGGCCTCCACCTCTTGATTGACAGGCCCAGGATCCCGTGGGGAAGGAATTAGGAGGTCACTAAGACGAAGCCTTTATCCCAGGGACCCTCTTGCTGTCCCCGGGGGCTTCAGTGAGATGGGCTGAGCCTGGATATTCTACTTGGCCTGCACATAGCTCCGGGGACCCCTAAATGTGTGGCTATCAGCAATAACCTGCAAGACCTACGGCTGAGTGAGGAAGGCCACTTGGAAAGTCAGTTGTGAAAACAGAGACAATTTCCACATGTGCTTCCACCGACAGGAGCATCTCTGGGAGGACACTGAAGAATCAGTAACTTGGTGGCCCTGGGGTCAGGAGAGGGAGACAGGGACACTCACGACTTATAAAAATTGCTTTAGGCCAGGCATGGTGGCTCACACCCGTAATCCCAGCACTTTGGGAGGCTGAGATGGGAGGATCACTTGAGGTCAGGAGTTCAAGACCAGCCTGGCTAACATGGCAAAACCCCCTCTCTACTAAAAATACAAAAATTAGCTGGGCATGGTGGCATGAGCCTGTAATCCCAGCTACTCGGGAGGCTGAGGCACAAGAATTGCTTGAACCTGGGAGGCAGAGGTTGCAGTGAGCCAAGATGGAGCCATTACACTCCAGCCTGGGTGACAGAGTAAGACTCTGTCTCAAGGAAAAAAAAAAAAAAAGCTTTACAAGATATGATGCCTGGGATTTTCTTTAAAATAACACACTGGGCATGGTGGCACACACCTGTAATCCCAGCACTTTGGGAGGCTGAGGTGGGAGGATCTCTTGAGCCCAGGAGTTCTAGACCAGCCTGGACAATACAGGGAGGCCCTGTCTCTTCAAAAAATAAAAAAAAAAAAAAATTAGCCAGGCATAGGGGTGCTTGCCTGTGGTCTCAGCTACTCGGGAGGCTGTGGTGGGAGGATCACTTGAGCCTGGGAGGTTGAGGCTGCAGTGAGCTGTGATTGTGCCACTGCACTCCAGCCTGGGCAACAGAGTGAGACTCCTCAAAAAAAGAAAAGAGAAAAATAAAAGAAGATGACTGGCTAAGAGTTGATAAGTCGATGACGTCAGTGATGGTGACTTGGGAGTTTTTTTGCTGAACTACTTTCTCTACTAGTGTGTGCATGGTTGAAATGTCCTCTAGTAAATAGTTTTATTTTTTATTGTTTTTTTGAGATGGAGTCTTGCTCTGTTGCCCAGACTGGAATGGCATGATCTTGGCTCACTGCAAGCTCCGCCTCCCAGGTTCATGCCATTCTTCTGCCTTAGCCTCCCTGGTAGCTGGGACTACAGGCGCCCACCACCACACCTGGCTAATTTTTTTTGTATTTTAGTAGAGACGGGGTTTCACCGTGTTAGCCAGGATGGTCTTGATCTCCTGACCTCGTGATCTGCCTGCCTCGGCCTCCCAAAGTGCTGGGATTATAGGCGTGAGCCACCACACCCAGTCTTTTTTATTTTTATTTTTATTTTTGAGACAGTCTTGCTCTGTTGCCCAGGCTGGAGTGCTGTGGCACAATCTTAGCTCACTGCAACCTCCGCCTCCCAGGTTCAAGCGATTCTCCTGCCTCAGCCTCCTGAGTAGCTGGGATCATAGGCACCTGCCACCACGCCCGGCTAATTTTGGTATTTTTAGTAGAGACGGGGTTTCACCATGTTGGTCAGGTTGGTCTCGAACTCCTGGCATAGGTGATCCGCCCGACTCGGCCTCCCAAAAGTGCTGGGATTACTGGTGTGAGCCACCACACCCGGCCTAGCAAACAGTTTTAAAATGCATTGTGTGAAAAATAAATAGACCCAAATAACTCAAAGTTCTCTCCCCTGAGAGGGTCCCGGCATTCACTGCTTTCTTGGGAGCCTCTGGTACCCTGGCCAGGTACTGTCTTGGGCCCTGCCCTCACTGGAGGCCACACCAGCTGTACAAAAGGAGACCAGGAAGACCCCTCAGAAACCACCCAGACCTTCCAGGCACAGTGGCTCATGCCTGTAATCCCAGCACTTTGGGAGGCCAAGGCAAGAGGATGGCTTGAGCTCCGGAGTTTGGGACCAGCCTGGGCAACACGGTGAAACCCCATCTCTACCAAAAATAAAAAAAAAAAAAAAAAAAAAAAAAAAAAAAAAAAAAAAAAATTAGCCAGGTGTGCTGGTGCACACCTGTAGTCCCAGCTACTCGGGAGGCTGAGGTGGAAGGATCACTTGAGTCTGGGAGGCAAGAGGTTAGCATCACTGCACTCTAACCTGGGTGACAGAGTCAGACACCATCTCAAAAGAAAAAAAAAAAAAACCACCCAGACTATCTGCTCCCCCAGAGGGGCCTGGGATAGGCTCATCGGCCTTTCTCACAGTGACCCTGCCCGTCCACCCCACTTAGGGAGGGGCTCGCCCCACCTGAGATGTCCATGAAGTCATCCAGGCTTGGCTGCAGTGGCGTCAGGTCCGGCTGGATCATGTCAGCATTGCCGACGTAGGCTAGAGGCAGCAGTGGTGACATCAGCAGTAGCAGGCAGGGAGGAGTGGGGGTCTCCACCCCCATCCCCAGCCATCCCTCCCTTGGCCTCCTGGAATCTCACAGGCCTTCACCCCTCTCCCCTGCCCCTTCTCAGACCCTCACCATCCTCAGGCGGCAGCTGCAGGGGCGAAGGGCCAGACTGAGTCATGGTGAAGAGAGTGTCCGAGATGTCGGACAAAAAGCAATTGAGGTCCAGGAGCTGCCGCCCACCCGGCTCCTCCTCTGGGTCCCCCAGCAGCACGGGGACCACACTGGAGAAGAGCTGTTTGCACCATTGCTCCGGCGGCGGCCACCCGCCTTCCGCCTAGGGAGACAGAGCCGTCAGCAGCCGCTGAAGAGCTCCCACTGCCCCAACCTTCCATATCACCCCTCTCTAGAGTCAAGTGGTCAGCAGGACAGAGGGTCTGTCTGTGCACACCTCTGTCACCTTTCCCTAGTGGTCCTAGCTTGCTGCTTGAAAGGCTAGGATCACTCCATTGGCCTCTAAGAACTTCCCCCAGGAGACAGATCAGGATGCAGATACAGGGGTCCCCTTCCTGCCCTTTAGATTTTTTCCTGTCTGGGACCCCAGTTCTTTGGTCCCTCTGTTTTGTTTTTGTTTTTGTTTTTTTGTTTTTTTGAGACGGAGTCTCACTCTGTTGCCCAGGCTGGACTGCAGTGGCGTGATCTCAGCTCACTGCAACTTCTGCCTCCCAGGTTCAAGTGATTCTCCTGTCTCAGCCTCCCGAGTAGCTGAGATTGCAGGCGTGCGCCACCATGCCCAGCTAGTTTTTGTATTTTTAGTAGAGATGGGGTTTCACCATGTTGGCCAGGCTGGTCTCGAACTCCTGACCTCAGGTGATCCACCCGCCTCGGCCTCCCAAAGTGCTGGGATGACAGACATGAGCCACCACGCCCGGCCTGGTCCGTCTGTTCTCCCATACCTCCCACCACTTGCTCAATGACCTGGGGTCTTCTCACCACCGCACCCCCATCCCCCAAGAAGAAAAGAGCTCAACAAATGAACCACAGGACGGCAGTCACGTCCCACATCCCACCCTCACACCCAGCCACTGTCCTGCCCACGCAGGCGGAAGCTTTCAACTCTCTGCCTCCTACTTGCGGGGGCGAAGAGATGCGCTTCCCTGCTGGACTTACAGAGCACCCACCTGCTTAGGGGCCAGGAGGTCCTCTTCCCTGCTGGACTTACGGAGCTGCAGGGACACACGGAGTTGGACACCGGATCCCTTGCCCACCCTCCATCACTTCCCCCCAAAAGTCTCCCCAACTCACAAGCAGTGAGATCCCCCATTTCCCATTAGGAGCTCCTCCGACCCCCAGGTAAGGAGGCTGTTAGGAGGCCCTGTGGCCACACGGTGGCGCTGTCGGCTCGGGACTGAATGGAGGGCCCGAGGGGCGCAAGCTGCGGGGTCAGGATCCCCTTTCCGGGGATCTTCCGAGGCGGGCGGTAGCCGGCAGCCGCAGGGGAAAGCTCTGGGGCCTCCCTGGGCCCCGCCACTGACCCGCTTCTTGTAGTAGATGCGCCACTTGTGATATTCTCGCATCACCACCTCGATGCGCCGCTTCCAGTAGTTCCCCTCCAGGACCACGGCCTGGGGAGGGGGTCGGGGGAGGGGGATCAGTAGGGAGGGGAGCACCGCACACCCATCTCCCACCCCTCACCCCATCCCTGTCTGCCCAGCGCCAGGCTACAGGAGGCAGGTGCTGGTCTTGTGGGTGGGCGGGTGAGCAGGTGGGCAGGCGGTCCAGAACCCAGCTACCTCCGGCTTCCGGTGCGCATCAGCCTCAGGCCCCTGCAGGGGGGTCACGAAGCCACACACGGGGCTCTTCCTCCGCTCCACATCTGAGAGAAGGGGGCCAGGTTAGGGGCACCCAGCTTCCTCATCCCCCACCTCATCCCAGGGGACTGGGACCCAAGTGACACCCTACGAAATCCTGCTTGGCCTTTGACGTTCAGATTAAGTGCCCATGCTGCCTCCTCCAGGAAGTCTTCTTGGAGGATGCGTTAACCTCCTAGATCTTTTTTCTTTTTTTTGAGATGGAGTTTCACTCTTGTTGCCCACGCTGGAGTGCAATGGTGTGATCTCGGCTCACTACAACCTCCGCCTCCCGGGTTCAAGCAATTCTCCTGCCTCAGCCTCCTGAGTAGCTGGGATTACAGGCACCCACCACCAGGCCCAGCTAATTTTTGTATTTTTAGTAGAGAGGGGATTTCACCATGTTGGCCAGGCTGGTCTCGAACTGCTGACCTCAGGTGATCCACCTGCCTCAGCCTTCCAAAGTGCTGGGATTACAGGCTTGAACCACCGCACCCAGCCTGATCTTCCTCTTCTAGGGGGCACTGTGAATCCAATCTCCCACATCTTCTCTGGGTCCACCTCCCACACCTTCTCTGGGTCCCTCTGGAGCCCCGTAGGTACACTGGCAAAGCCTGCTGAATGGATTGTGGGACCATAGGACACAGGGAGTGAGCCGCCTCCAGAAAGTCCCAGTTAGGGCCGGGCGCAGTGGCTCACGCCTGTAATCCCAGCACTTTGGGAGGCCTAGGTGGGTGGATCACGAGGTCAGGAGATCAAGACCAGCCTGGCTAACATGGTGAAACTCCGTCTCTACTAAAAATACAAAAATTAGCCGGGCATGGTGGCGCATGCCTGTAGTCCCAGCTACTCAGGAGGCTGAGGCAGGAGAATTGCTTGAACCCAAGGGGAGGTGGAGGTTGCAGTGAGATCACACCACTGCACTCCAGCCTGGTGACAGAGCAAGAATCCATCTCAAAAAAAAAAAAAAAGAAAGAAAAAAAGAAAGTCTTGGTTAGACCGGGAGGCCAGGGGCCTGCAGCCTTGGGTACTCTGCTTCAGGAGGCTTGGCACTACCCACTTTCATTGCAGAGAACCACCCTTGGTTCACTTCTGATCACCAACCTGCGTCCTCTTCCAGGCCTCCACCTCCCCTCCCAGTCTCCAATCCTGACCTCTCCCCAGGCTCTTGCCCTTGGCCCCAACACACATTCCAGGCTCTTTTTTGTTTTTGTTGTTTTTTCTGAAACAGGGTCTTGCTCTGTTGCCCAGGCCAGAGTGCAGTGGTGCAATCATAGCTCACTGAAAGCTTGACCTCCTGGGCTCAAGCAATCCTCCCACCTCAGCCTCTGGTGTACGCCACCACGTCTGGCTAATTTTTAAATTATCTGTAGGCCGGGCGCGGTGGCTCAAGCCTGTAATCCCAGCACTTTGGGAGGCCGAGACGGGCGGATCACGAGGTCAGGAGATCGAGACCATCCTGGCTAACACAGTGAAACCCCGTCTCTACTAAAAAATACAAAAAATAGCCAGGCGAAGTGGCGGGCGCCTGTAGTCCCTGCGACTCGGGAGGCTGAGGCAGGAGAATGGTGCAAACCCGGGAGGTGGACATTGCAGTGAGCTGAGATCTGGCCACTGCACTCCACTCCAGCCTGGGCGACAGCGCGAGACTCTGTCTCAAAAAAAAAAAAAAAAAAAATTATCTGTAGAGACAGGGTCTCCCTGTATTGCCCAGGCTGGTCTCGAACTCCTGAGCTCAAGGAATCCTCTTGCCTTGGCCTCCCAAGGTATTGGGATTACAGGCGTGAGCCGCTGTGTCTGGCCTCTTCTTTTTTATTATTATTTTTAATTTTTTGGTAGAGACAGGGTCACACTATATCGCCTGGACTGGCCTCGAATTCCTGAGCTCACCGGGCTTTTCTTTATCTCCTAGCTTCCTTGGCCCCCTTTTTTTTTTCTTTTTTTTGAGATGACATTTTGCTCTTGTTGCCCAGGCTGGAGTACAGTGCCATGATCTCAGCTCACTGCAACCTCCACCTCCCGGGTTCAAGCGATTCTGCTGCCTCAGTCTCCCAAGTAGCTGGGATTACAGGCAGGCGTCACTACGCCCGGCTAATTTTTGTATTTTCAGTAGAGACATGGTTTCACCATATTGGTCAGGCTGGTCTCAAACCTCTGACCTCAAATGATCCCCCACCTCAGCCTCCCAAAGTGCTGGGATTACAGGTGTCAGCCACCACACCAGGCCCTGGCCACTTTGTGTGTGTGTGTGTGTGTGTGTGTGTGTGCTTGAGACAAGGACTCAATCTGTTGTCCAGGCTGGGGGTGTGTGTGTGTGTGTGTGTGTGTGTGCGCGCGCTTGAGACAAGGACTCAATCTGTTGCCCAGGCTGGTTGTGTGTGTGTGTGTGTGTGTGTGTGTGTTTGAGACAAGGACTCAATCTGTTGCCCAGGCTGGTTGTGTGTGTGTGTGTGTGTGTGTGTGTTTGAGACAAGGACTCAATCTGTCGCCCAGGCTGGTGTGTGTATATGTGTGTGTGTGTGTGTGCGCGCTTGAGACAAGGACTCAATCTGTCGCCCAGGCTGGTGTGTGTGTGTGTGTGTGTGTGTGTGTTTGAGACAAGGACTCAATCTGTTGCCCAGGCTGGTTGTGTGTGTGTGTGTGTGTGCGCGCGCTTGAGACAAGGACTCAATCTGTCGCCCAGGCTGGAGTGTGTATGTGTGTGTGTGTGTGTGCGCGCGCGCTTGAGACAAGGACTCAATCTGTCGCCCAGGCTGGAGAGTGTGTGTGTGTGTGTGTGTTTGAGACAAGGACTCAATCTGTCGCCCAGGCTGGAGTGTGTGTGTGTGTGTGTGTGTGTGTTTGAGACAAGGACTCAATCTGTCGCCCAGGCTGGTGTGTGTGTGTATGTGTGTGTGTGTGTGTGTGTGTGTGTTTGAGACAAGGACTCAATCTGTCGCCCAGGCTGGAGTGTGTATATGTGTGTGTGTGTGTGTGTGTGCGCGCGCTTGAGACAAGGACTCAATCTGTCACCCAGGCTGGAGTGTGTGTGTGTGTGTGTGTGTGAGAGACAAGGACTCAATCTGTCGCCCAGGCTGGAGTGTGTGTGTGTGTGTGTGTTTGAGACAAGGACTCAATCTGTCGCCCAGGCTGGAGTGTGTGTGTGTGTGTGTGTGTGTGTGTGTGTGTGTGTGTGTGTGTTTGAGACAAGGACTCAATCTGTCGCCCAGGCTGGTGTGCAGTGGCAGGGATTTTGGGTCACTTCAGTCTCCACGTCCTGGGTGCCAGTGATCCTCCCACCTCAGCCTCCAGGGTAGCTGGGACTACAGGCATATGCCACTGCACCCAGCTAACTTGTGAATTCTTTAAAAAATTCATCATGGTTTTACCATGTTGCCCAGGCTGTTCTCAAACTCCCGGGCTCAAGCGATCTGACTGCTTCAGCCTCCCAAAGTGCTGGGATTGCAGGCGTGAGCCACTCTGCCCAGCCCCTGACCACTTTTCACTGACTCCTTTGCAATGCCCACCCCACAGCCTCTCTCACTCTGGTCCTTTCCTGCTCTAGCCTCATATCCAGCTGCCTGGGGACCCTCCCTAGGATGTCCCAAAACGCCATAAAAACCCCACTGACTCCCAGCATTCCAGGTCTGACTGTTATAGTCCAGGTCTGATTGTTATACTCCAGGTCTGACTGTTATATTCCAGGTCTGATTGTTATACTCCAGGTCTGATTGAGATGAGAAGTCTCTATCTCATAGGATCTGTGACATTTCTCCCGCTGTCCCCTCCCCTCCATCCTCTCTCACTGTGTCACCCCCTGGCCTGGTGTCATTTCTCACAGGGACCTCCCTGACTCCAGCTTTACACTCTAAGCTCATCTTCCAGTTGCAGCCAGGTCAATTATTTCTAAAGTGCAGTTCAGGTCTGGAACCCTCCATGGCTCCCTACTACCTCTGGGACAAAGTCCACACTCCTTGGCTTGGCTTCCAAGCCCCTCCCCCTCCTCATGACTGGGCCACCACTTGCTTCTCCCAGCTCCTCGTCTCCTTTTTTTGAGACGGGGTCTCACTCTTGTCACCCAAGTTGGAGAGCAGTGGTACAGTGCTACGGCCTTGGCTCACTGCAGCCTCCACCTCCCCGGCTCAAGTGATCCTCCCACTTCAGCCTCCCGAGTAGCTGGGACTACAGGCATGTGCCACCATGCCCGGCTGGTTTTTTGTAGTTTTGGTAGAGACGGGGTTTCGCCATGTTGCCCAGGCTGCTCTTGAACTCCTGAGCTCAGGCGATCCACCTGCCTCGGCCTCCCAAAGTGCTGGAATTACAGGCGTGAGTCACCACATCCGGCCTCCCTACCTCCTTTATATACCTCACCTTGAAGTCACATAGCCCACCTTTTTTTTTTTTTTTTTTTTTTTTTGAAATGAAGTCTCACTCTGTCACCCAGGCTGGAGTGCAGTGGCCTGGTCTTGGCTCCCTGCAACCTTTGCCTTCTGGGTTCAAGCAATTCTCCTGCCTCAGCTCCCCTAGTAGCGGGGATTACAGGCATGTGCCACCACACCCCACTAATTTTTGTATTTTTAGTAGAGATGGGGTTTCTCCATGTTGGCCAGGCTGGCCTCCAATTCCTGACCTCAAGTGATCTGCCCACCTCAGCCTCCTAAAGTGCTGGAATTACAGGCGTGAGCCGCCACATCCAGCCCTTCTGGTCTTATTCTACAGGGAAGCCCCGCTTACCTTCCCTCCTCTGTCCACAATTCAGGATAGCCCCTCCTCCAGGAAGCCTTCCTGCCTCCCAAAGCCCACAGCGCTGCCCACCTCCCCTTCACTCTGGCTTGTCAGGTCTTTACATGCTCACCTTGCGACAGGGAATAAAAGCAGCTCCTGCCTTTGGCACAGAGCTTGACACGCAGCTGGTCTACTTAGAGGCAACCTGAGACTTTCCCTGGCTGCTCTGACAAAGAGAACAGCTGCTGACCCTTCCTGCCCCAGCCAACTTCCTCTGGGACAAACAAGGACACAGAGGAAGGGGGACCACTGGAACATGAAATTTACTAAGGCTTTTTAGCATCATTTACAAAGTTCTGTCCTAAAGGACACTCTCCAGAATCTGCCGGGCACGGTGGCTCACACCTGTAATCCCAGCACTTTGGGAGGCTAAGGTGGGTGTATCACTTGAATCCAGGAGTTCAAGACCAGCCTGGGCTACATAGTGAGACCCCCATCTCTACTAAAAATACAGAAGTTAGCCAGGCATGGTGGCGCATGCCTATAATCCCAGCTACTTGGGAGGCTGAGGCATGAGAATTGCTTGAACATGGGAGGCAGAGGTTGCAGTGAGCCGAGACTGCACCACTGCACCCCACCCTGGGTGACAGAGTAAGACTGTCTCAAAAAAAAAAGCATTCTCCAAAATGGACACTCATAGGATTGAAGGAGGGGTTTTGTCCTAGTTTCTGGATTGAAGGAGGGGTTTTGTCCTAGTTTCTGAGCCCAGCTTGGACAGAAAACAAAGGGATGGGTCCTTGGGTGCATAGACTCCCGGGGGCTAGATAAGGAAGGAGGGTCTCAAAGTGTGTCTGCCCCTGGCTTTCCAGATGAGGAAATAAACACCAGCAAAGATGAAATTTGTCCTGGTACGGTGTAGTGGCTCATGCCTGTAACCCCAACATTTTGGGCGGCTGAACTGAGAGGACTGCTTGAGGCCAGGAGTTTGAGACCAGCCTGAGCAACCTAGTGAGACCCTGCCCCTACAAAAAATTAAAAATAAAAAATAGCTGGGTGTAGGGGCACATGCCTGTAGTCCCAGCTACTAGGGAGGCTGAGGTGGGGGAATTGCTTGAGCCCAGGAATTGGAGGCCGCAGTAAGCTATGTTGGCTTCACTGCACTCCAGCTTGGGTGAAAAAGCAAGACCCCGTCTCAAAAAATAAAATAAAAAAAGTTTGTTAGGCCAGGCGCGGTGGCTCACGCCCGTAATCCCAGCAGTTTGGGAGGCCGAGGTGGGCAGATCACCTGAGGTCGGGAGCTCGAGACCAGCCTGACCAACATGGAGAAACCCTGTCTCTACTGAAAATACAAAAAGTTAGCCGGGCATGGTGGCGTGCACCTGTAGTCCCAGCTACTCAGGAGGCTGAGGCAGGAGAATCACTTGAACCCGGGAGGTGAAGGTTGCAGTGAGCCGAGATCGCACCATTGCACTCCAGCCTGGGCAACAGAGTGAGACTCTGTCTCAAAAAAAAAAAAAAAAAAAAAAAAAAAAAAAGAAAAAAAAGTTTGTCCAGGGCTTCCAGAGAGTCAGGGCCGAGTGGTTCTCCCCTCCCCAGCCCAGCGACCCCATGCTCTGGACTGTTTCTCATGGAAAGGCTGGAGCAGGCTTTGTTTAACACCGATAAGTTCATCCCTTCATTCAGCCGCCTAACCCTTTGCACCTATGCTGGGACAGATACTGGGACAGGACACATGGATGAATCAGGCAGGGTGCCCGCAGCTTACTGGGAGAGATAAGGAAAGTAAACAAACACCACGAGACAATGTAAAGTGGAAAGTCCTTCTTGCCCCAAGAGCGGTGCAAAGTGCTGGGGAGCTCCCAGGAAACCAAGACGATTTCAGAGTGTGGCAGAATGACTGTTGGATCACGAAAGGAAGGATCTTAGAGGCTAGCAGCCTGCGGGGCGTGGCCGGGCCCTTCTTGCTTGAGCCCTAAGGCGAGACATTAGGGGCATCGAGCCAAGCAGCCCCTCTCCTCCCCGCTCCCATGAAGCCCACCTTCAAACCTTTGGCGTTTAGGGAGGAGGAGGGGTCTTGACATTTGTTGTATGTGTGTCAGGTGCTGCTATGACTATGACAGTGAGATACGGATGATCTCACTGAAAACTCAGTGAACCTCAGAAATAATAGGACCTATTAGCCAGGTGCAGTGGCTCGTGCCTGTAATCCCAGCACTTTGGGAGGCCGAGGTGGGCAGATCACTTGCAGCCAGGAATTCAAGACCAGCCTGGGCAACGTGGCGAAACCCTGTCTCTACTAAAAATACAAAAATTAGCCAGGCATGGTGGCAGGCGCCCGTAGTCCCAGCTACTTGGGAGGCTGAGGCACAACAGTTGCTTGAACTGGGAGGTGAAGGTTGCAGTGAGCTGAGATCGTGCCATTGCACTCCAGCATGGGTGACAGAGCAAGACTCTTTTAAAAAAAGAAAACCAAGAAAAAACAAATAGGACCTGTCATTCCCATCTTCACAAGCTTCGCAAGCTTACGCTCTGGGAGGCTGGAGACTTTGCCAAGCCCACACAGTTAGGGTGTCCTAGGGCTTGACTGAAACCTCACTCTGTCTGATTCCGAACCTGAGGTCTTTCCAGCAACTTGTACAATAGCCAGAGACCAGTGTGTCTGGGTGAGGACCCCGGGTGACATCATGCCTCAACTGTCATCAGAAATTTCTTGTGTAGGCTGGGTGTGGTGGCTCACGCCTATAATCCCAGCACTTTGGGAGGCTGAGGCGGGCAGATCACCTGAGGTCAGGAGTTCGAGACCAGCCTAGCCAACATGGTGAAACCCTGTCTCCACTAAAAATACAAAATTTGGCAGGCGCCTGTAATCCCAGCTACTTGGTGCCCACAGCTTAGCGGGACAGATAAGGGAAGTAAACAAACAACATGAAACAATACAAATTGGAAAGCCCTTCTTGCCCCAGGAGCGGTGCAAGAGGCTGAGGCAGGAGAATCTTTTTTTTTTTTTTTTTTGAGACGGAGTCTCGCTCTGTCGCCCAGGCTGGAGTGCAGTGGCTGGATCTCAGCTCACTGCAAGCTCTGCCTCCCGGGTTTACGCCATTCAGCAGGAGAATCTTTTAAAACCCAGGAGATGGAGGTTGCAGTGAGCCAAGATCACGCCACCGCACTCCAGCATGGGCGACATGAACGAGAAACTTCATATTAAAAAACAAAACAAAGGCTGGGCGCGGTGGCTCAAGCCTGTAATCCCAGCACTTTTGGAGGCCGAGACGGGCAGATCATGAGGTCAGGAGATCGAGACCATCCTGGCTAACACGGTGAAACCCCGTCTCTACTAAAATACAAAAAAAATTAGCCGGGTGTGGTGGCGGGCGCCTGTAGTTCCACCTACTCGGGAGGCTGAGGCAGGAGAATGGCGTAAACCAGGGAGGCGGAGCTTGCAGTGAGCTGAGATCCGGCCACTGCACTCCAGCCTGGGTGACAGAGCGAGACTCCGTCTCAAAAAAAACCCCAAAAACACAACACAACAAAACAAAACAAAACACTCCCCCCCCACACAATTTGGAGTCGGGGAACTGTGGACTTCCAGCCAGCCACAGCTCTGCTTCTTTTACGCTCTGTGAACCTGAATACATCACTTGCCTTCTGAGCCTCAGTTGCTCATCCATAAAATGGTGGTAATAAAACCTATCTCCCAGGGTTGCTAGGAAGCCTTAAATAAGGTGATTTACGAAAGTGCCTGGCATGTAGGTAAATGGAAACCAGAAAACACACCCTCTCCCTGCTTGGGTGAAATCCAGCGGGGCGAGGACAGAGAATACTGCGTGTGGTCTCTCCGGGGCTTTGCATTCCCAGCTCAGTGCAGCCTTTGATCCTGCAGCAGAACCTGAGCTGGATAAGGTCCCAACACAGGGCTGATGGATCCAAGTCCTCTCTGCCTCTGCTGCCCTGCCATGGGGAGTGGGGTGTTCCCAAATGAATGTGACCTCCTCAAGGGTACATCATGTATTGGACACCAACTTAGCGGCAACACCCTTGAATACCGGTTGTCTCCATACCAACCATGAAAGGAAAGGTAGGACTATTGGCCTCGTTTTTTTTTTTTAGATGGAGTCTCGCTCTGTCGCCCAGGCTGGAGTGCAGTGGCGTAATCTCCGCTCACTGCAATCTTCACCTCCTGGGTTCACGCCATTCTCCTGCCTCAGCCTCCCGAGTAGCTGGGACTACAGGTGCCCGCCACCACACTCAGCTATTTTTTTGTATTTTTAGTGGACACAGGGTTTCACCGTGTTAGCCAGGATGGTCTCGATCTCCTGACCTCGTGATCCGCCCACCTTGGCCTCCCCAAGTGCTGGGATTATAGGCCTGAGCCACCGTGGCTTCGTTTTTATAGATAAGGAAGCAGGTTCAGAGAGGGTAGGCAACTAGCCTGAAGTCACACAGCCAGCAAGGGGCAGAGATGGGGTGGAGGAACTAGCTCTGGGCAACTCTAAGTCCAAAGTTCCTTCCACTAGATGGCATGGCCTCTCTGGATCCCCTCTGCCCAATTCTCCATGGTGGGCACCTACTGGATATTCAGGAAGGACTCCAATGAAAGGCTGGTGGAGACCCATGCAGGATCCTCAGTTTCTCCATTTACAAAGTGATGCAGTTGGCCCCGCTAGTGTCTAATGGCCCTTTTTACCCTGGCATTCAAGACACCCGACTATGCTAATGGGATGTAAAATGGGCTTTGAACTGTACCCCAAATCTCAGCCTACCCTAGTGCTACTGAGGGGTGACCTCTGCTGTGCCTAGCTTCACAGTGGAAAGCACCCTTTGGGACACATTTCCCAAGACCCCTTGGAGGTCAGGAGCTGTTCAGGAGTCCTGGTGCTGGGGGCCTGGTCTCCCCCTAAAAGGCTGTCAGGATAGGGCATGGTGGCTCATGCCTGTAATCCCAGCACTTTGGGAGACCAAGGTGGACAGATCACTTGAGGTCAGGAGTTCGAGACCAGCCTGGCCAACATGGCGAAACCCTGTCTCTACTGAAAATACAAAAATTAGATGGGCATGGTGGTGGGTGCCTGCAGTCCCAGCTACTTGGGAGACTGAGGCAGGAGAATGGCTTGAACCCAGGAGGCGGAAGTTGCGGTGAGCTGAGATGGCACCACTGCACTCTAACTTGGGCAACAGAGCAAGACTATGTCTCAAAAAAAAAAAAAAAAAAAAGTTGGCAGAACTCTGCTAGTGCTGGCCTTGAGGGCCCTGGGGGTTTTCCTGGGCAGCCACCATGTAGAACCGTCTGGCAGGAGGGTTGGAGGGGGCGGTCCCTCCCGGCTGGGGAGGCTGGTGGTGCCCACTCACACTGGATATACCAGGCCCTCCAGATGGCGTTGTTCAGGCGGATCTTGTCCCTGCAGAGCAGCTTGAGGCCTTTGAAATTCTTCCACTTGGGAGACACCAGCTTGCCACTGTCAAAGGGGAGAGGATTGAGGTTGGGGAGGTCCAGTGCTGCCGCAGAGGCTGGTCCCCACATTCCCCATGCACTTGGCATCCGTCTATGGTTGACATTCGAGGGGACCCTCCAAATCTGGCCCCCCCAACCCAATCTGCCTGAAATTCCTACCTGGAGAGTCAGACCTTCAGAATCCCCTTCCAGACTCCCCCCAGTGGTCCCTGTGTTCCCTGGGGAGACCTGTTTGTCAATCTACTACAGAACAAAAGCCATGCTGAAACCTGTGGATCAGCTCAGCCCTGGGAACAGCGATGTCCAATGGCCTCACAGGTGTGTCTTGGAGGCTGCCTGGGGACAGTGCTCAAGCCCATTTCTTACTTAAGAGAATAAGAAATGACCTTCCTGGGCTGGGCGTGGTGGCTCACACCTGTCATCCCAGAACTTTGGGAGGGCAAGGCGGGTGGATCGCCTGAGGTCAGGAGTTCGGGACCAGCCTAGTCTGACATAGTGAAACCCTGTCTCTACTAAAAATACAAAATTAGCTGGGTGTGGTGGCAGACACCTGTAATCCCAGCTACTCAGGAGGCTGAGGCAGGAGAATTGCTTGAGCCTGGGAGGCGGAGGTTGCAGTGAGTTGTGATTGCACCACCGCACTCCAGCCTGGGCCACAAGAGTGAAACTCTGTCTCAAAAAAAAAAAAAAAAAGAACTTCTTGAAAGTCAGGGAGGAAAGGGGCAGGTCCGAGGTCACTCAGGCCTCCTTAGGTCCAGGAGAGGCAAAGGGGATGGCCGTGGTTTGCCTGGTAGACAGGGAGCCTCTGTGTTTTGTTTTGTTTTGTTTTGAGGACGGAGTCTCAGTCTGTCATCCAGGCTGGAGTGCAGTGGTGGGATCTCAGCTCACTGCCACCTCCATCTCCCGGATTCAAACAATTCTCGTGCCTCAGCCTCCTGAGTAGCTGGGATTACAGGTGTGTGCCACCATGTTCGGCTAATTTTTTTGGGTATTTTTAGTAAAGATGGGGTTTCACTGTGTTGGCCAGGCTGGTCTCAAACTCCTGACCTCAAGTGATCTGCCCACTTTGGCCTCCCAAAGTGCTGGGATTACAGACGTGAGCCACCGTGCCTGGTCGAGGGTGCCTCTTTATAGAGAGTGGCAGTCACTGCCTTCATCGTACAGTCCTTTTGGTGTCTGCCATGCCCAGAATCCCAGGATGGCAACCTGGACTCAGCGAGAACGTGTGCTCTTCTCAGGGCTCTGCAGAAGACAATGAACCAGCAGATCCCAAAGGAAGACAGCCAGGACTGGGGAATGGTATCCATGGAGACAGAGCACCCTCACTCTAACCTTAGCTGTCCATCAGATCCACAGGGTGGGCTGGGCGCGGTAGCTCACGGCTGTAATCCCACCACTTCGGGAGGCCAAGGCGGGAGGATTGCTTGAGCCCAGGAGTTTGAGACTAGCCTGGGCAGCATAGCAAGACCCCATCTCTAAAAAAAATTTTTTTAAATTAGCTGGGAGTGGCGGCATGCGCCTGTAGTCCTCGCTACTAGGGAGGCAGAGGTCGGAGGATCTCTTCAGCCCAGGAGTTTGAGGCTACAGTGAGCTATGATCACGCCACTGCACTCCAGCCTGGGCAACAGAGCAAGATCCCGTCTTGAAGGAAAAAAAAAAATCCACTGGATGGAAGAGTTTACACTGGTGAGGGTCCTGCTAGGCACAGGCCAAGTCTGCTGCCTCCAGGAAGCTGACCCAGGAGGCCAAGACATTCAGGATCTTAGACCCCCTGCCAGTCTTCCCCTCCCTCTCTCCTGTCCATCCACAAGCCAGGGTTGTGTACCAGTGCCCTCTAGCACACCTTTTTCTCCCTTGCTCAGATGAGAAGGCTGAGGCCCCAAGTCTCAGCCCATTTTTTTTTTGTGTGTGAGATGGAGCCTCATTCTGCCGCCCAGGCTGGAGTGCTGTGGCATGATCTTGGCTTGCTGCAACTTCCATGTCCCAGATTCAAGCGATTCTAATGCCTCAGCCTCCTGAGTAGCTGGGATTATAGACATATGCCACGATGCCTGGCTCATTTTTCTATTTTTAGTAGAGACAAGGGTTTCACCATGTTGGCCTGGTTGGTTTCGAACTCCTGACCTCAAGTGCCCCACCCACCTTGGCCTCCCAAAGTGCTGGGATGACAGGCGTGAGCCACCGTGCCTGGCTCCCAAGGTTTAGTCTTTCAGAAAACCATGCCTGCTTCCTCCAGGGATCTTTCCTGCATTCTGGGGGTGAAACATGAGTGGGAGCCAGTCTAACTCTGCAGCCTCTTTCCCCTTGAGTGCATTGGTCATTGGGCCCTCTCTCCTCCCTGGTCTCCAAGCTCCTGTGTTTGCTTTGGGGTGGGGGTGGGGTACTGCCCCCTCCCCACCAGGGACAACAGGCCTCATTACCCAAATAAGATACACAGCCCAGCTCCCTGGGCCACTGGCTGGCCCCCTCCCTCCGGGAATTAGATAAACACCATCTGTTTGGTAGGAAGACATGGGGGCGGGGGGTGGGGGGAGACTCTGCTACCTCCTGGGCCAGCTTCTTCTGTGGCACCTGGTCGGGGACTCCTGAGTCTGTGGTCCCTGTCAGTATCCCAGCAACCTCCCAGCCCATTCTGATCACCGCGTGTTGCACCCTCGACCTGCCTGCCTTCCCTCCCCCTTCCTTGCTAAGGTTATGACGTTCATGGCCCAGGCAGGGTTAGAGGAGATGTGACAGTGACAATATCCAAGCCCAGGAGGAAGAAAAGGAGTTGGGGCTATGAGAGAAGAGACTCGGCCTGGAGCAAGAGCCTAAAGCTAGGGTTCAAGAACTTTTTACGACTGGCTGGATATGGCTCACACCTGTAATCCCAGCACTTTGGAAGGCCGAGGCAGGAGGACTGTAGGAGGCCAGGAGTTTGAGATCAGCCTGGGCAACATAGTGAGACCCTGTTTCTACAGTTTAAAAGTTAGCTGGGGCCAGGTGCAGTGGCTCACGCCTATAATTCCCCCAGAAGTTTGGGAGGCTGAGGGGGGTGGGTCACCTGAGTTCAGGAGTTCGAGATCGGCCTAGCCAAGGTGGTGAAACTCCATCTCTACTAAAAATACAAAAAAATCAGCCAGGCATGGTGGTGGCAGGCAGTTGTAATCCCAGCTACTCGGGAGGCTGAGGCAAGAAGAACTGCTTGAACCCAGGAGGTGGAGGTTGCAGTGAGCCAAGATAATGCCATTGAACTCCAGCCTGGGCAACAGAGTGAGACTCCATCTCAAAAAAAAAAAAAAAAAAAAAAGAAAAGAAAAACAAAGTTAGCTGGGCATGGTGGTGCACACGTCTAGTCCCAGCTACTCAGGAGGCTGCAGTGGGAAGATCACTTGAGACCAGGAGTTCAAGGTTGAAGTGAGCTGTAATCACGCCACTGCACTCCCGCCTGGGCAACAGAGTGAGAACCCGACTCATAAAAAACAAACAACTTCTTATGACCAATAGAAAAGTCTGACGGGGAGCAGTGGCTCAGGTCTGTAATCTCAGCACTTTGGGAGGCTGAGGGGAGAGGATTGCCTGAACCCAGGAGTTCAGGACCAGCTGGGCAACACAGTGAGACCTCATCTCTATTTAAAACTATTAAAAGGGCCGGGCGCGGTGGAACTTTGGGAGGCCGAGGAGGGCGAATCACCTGAGGTGAGGAGTTCAAGACCAGCCTGGCTAACATGGAGAAACCCTGTCTCTACTAAAAATACAAAAATTAGCCGGGCATGGTGGCACGTGATTATAATCCCAACTACTTGGAAGGCTGAGGCAGGAGAACCACTTGAACCCGGGGGGGCAGAGGTTGCAGTGAGCCGAGATCACACCACTGCACTCCAGCCTGGACATCACAGCGAGACTCTGTCTCAACAACAAACAAACAGCAACAACAACAAAAAAGACTATTAAAAGAAGAAAAGGGCTGGGCCTGGTGGCTCACGCCTGTAATCCCAGCACTTTGGGAGGCCGAGACGGGTGGATCACAAGGTCAGGAGTTCAAGACCAGCCTGGCCAACATGGTGAAACCCCATCTCTACCAAAAAACAAACAAACAAACAAACAAAATTAGCCAGGCGTGGTGGTGGGCGCCTGTAATCCCAGCTGCTCGGGAGGCTGAGGCAGAGAATTGCTTGAACCCGTGGGGTGGAGGTTGCAGTGAGCTCAGATAGCACCACTGCACTCCAGCCTGGGCGACAGAGCGAGACTCCGTCTCAAAAAAAAAAAAAAAAAAAAAAAAGAAAGAAAGAAAAAAGTAGGACACAATGGCTCATACCTGTAATCCCAGCACTTTGGGAGGCCGAGGTGGGCAGATCACTTGAGGTCAGGAGTTCGAGACCAGCCTGGCCAACATGATGAAACCTTGTCTCTACTGAAAATAAAAAAATTAGCTGGGGATGGTGGCGCATTCCTATAATCTACTCTGGAGGCTGAGGCATGAGAATTGCTTGAACTCAGGAGACAGAGTTTGCAGTGAGCTGAGATCATGCCACTGCACTCCAGCCTGGGCAACAGAGTGAGACTCTGTCTCCAAAAATAAATAAATAAATAAACAAGAAGGAGAAGAAAACTCAGACTCAGAGAGAGAGTGGAGAAAACTCCAAGTTCAGCTGTCCACCGCCCACCTTTCAGGAATTCCTTTTAGACTGCCCCCTAACCAGGTCCTGTTTGCTCCCCTGCACCCTCGAGGCCCCTCTTCCTAAAACTAGCCAGCTCTGACCATGAACAAGTGCTTCCTTGAAGCTTCCAGAAACTGCCTCCCTGGGGCTTCCACCCACGGAGCCATGGAACACGGCCTCCTCGATCCTCCCTCTGCCCACGCTACCCTGTGGAGGGTGAAACCCTGCCAGGCCTCTGCAGGCTGGTCTCTGGGTCAGGCTGGTCCCTGGTTCAAGCGGGTCCCTGGGTCAAGCTGGTCATTCTTCCCACCACCTTCTGAACTCTCTGCCTTACTGTCTCTTCCCATACAGTCACTTCCCTGGGACACTCAGTCCCTGTAATCTGCTTCCCTCCAGGGAACCCCTGGAACTGGGGGGTCTTTGAAGATGAAAACACTGTCCCAGTTCAAGCCTCAGGGCTTTTCCTCTACCAAATGGGGAAATCTAGAAGCTCTCCTGGTACTGAGCCAACCCTCCATCTCCCTCCATCTCCCTCTATTTCCCTCCATCTCCCTCCCTCCATCTCCCTCCCTTCTTCCATCTCCTTCCCTCCTCTGTCTCCCTCCCTCCTCCATCTCCCTCCCTCCTCCATCTCCCTCCCTCCTCCATCTCCCTCCCTCCTCTATCTCTCTCCCTCCCTCCATTTCCCTCCCTCCCTTCCTTCCTCCCTCCCTCCCTCCATCTCCCTCCCTTCCTCCATCTCCTTCCCTCCATCTCCTTCCCTCCTCTGTCTCCCTCCCTCCTCCATCTCCCTCCCTCCTCTATTCTCCCTCCCTCCCTCCATTTCCCTCCCTCCCTTCCTTCCTCCCTCCCTCCCTCCATCTCCCTCCCTTCCTCCATCTCCTTCCCTCCATCTCCCTCCCTCCTCTATCTCCCTCCCTCCCTCCATTTCCCTCCCTCCCTTCCTTCCTCCCTCCCTCCCTCCATCTCCCTCCCTCCTCCATCTCCCTCCCTCCTCTATCTCCCTCCCTCCCTCCATTTCCCTCCCTCCCTTCCTTCCTCCCTCCCTCCATCTCCCTCCCTTTCTCCATCTCCTTCCCTCCATCTCCCTCCTCCATCTCCTTCCCTCCTCTATCTCCCTCCCTCCCTTCCTTCCTTCCTCTATCTCCCTCCATCTCCCTCCATTTCCCTCCATCTCCCTCCCTCCCTCCATCTCCCTCCCTCCATCTCCTTCCCTCCATCTTCCTCCCTCCTCTATCTCCCTCCCTCCATCTCCCTCCCTCCCTTCCTCCCTCCCTCCCTCCATCTCCCTCCCTTCCTCCATCTTCTTCCCTCCATCTCCCTCCCTCCTCCATCTCCCTCCCTCCTCCATCTCCCTCCCTCCTCCATCTCCTTCCCTCCTCTATCTCCCTCCCTCCCTCCATCTCCCTCCCTCCCATCCTTCCTTCCTCCCTCCCTCCATCTCTCTCCCTCCCTCCATCTCCCTCCCTCCCTCCACCTCCCTCCCTCCCTCCCTTCCTTTCTTTCTTCCTCCCTCCCTCCCTCCCTCCCTTCCAACAAGGTCTCACTCTGTCTCTATGAGTGGAGTGCAGTGGCACGATCATGTCTCACTGGAGCCTCAACCTCCTGGGCTGAAGTGATCCTCCCACTTCAGCCTCCCCAGTAGCTGGGAATAGGAATGTGCCATCACACCTGGCTGATCAAAAAAATTTTTTTGGCCAGGCGTGATGACTCACACCTGTAATCTCAGCACTTTGGGAGGGCAAGGCAGGCGGATCACCTGAGATTAGGAGTTTGAGACCAGCCTGGCCAATATGGTGAAATCTCTACTAAAAATACAAAAAATGAGCTGGACGTGGTGGGCGCCTGTAATCCCAGCTACTCAGGAGGCTGAGGCAGGAGATTCTCTTGAACCCGGAAGGCAGAGGTTGCAGTGAGCTGAGATTGCACCACTGCACTCCAGCCTGGGCAATAAGAGCAAGACTCCTCTTAAAAAAAAAAAAAAAATTTTTTTTTTTTTTTTTTTGGTGGAGACGGGTTCTCAGTATGTTGCCCGCCAAGGCTGGTCTCCAACTCCTGGGCTCAAGAAATCCTTGGATGAGAACCTTGGCCTCCTAAAGTGTTGGGCTTACAGGCAGGAGCCACTGTGCCCAGCCAGAGAGATTTATTGTTAATATATTAATATTTGGGTGTTTGGGAAGAAAAGACAGACCTCTGTACCCCAGCTATCCCTGACTGGCGTTAAATCAGCCTTGAGTCAGCCTCTTAAGGGGGCAGGTTTTGGGCTGCGCTCTGTCCCTTACCTTGCCAGCTCCCCAGAACCTCTCCTCTTTGGTCACACATGGTCAGGAGTGGGCGTTGGAAGTGAGGCCCCCCCCAAGTAGACTGATGTGTAGTATATAATGAGAAGTCAAAGTTGGGGGTGGGTGGGGAATGGGAGACCCGTAAAAGGAGGAGTGCCGGCATTTGGTGTACCAGGACCTCAGATGCCCTGTCCCAGGCAGTCGCGTGACATTTGGGGAGGGAGGGAGAAGGGACGGGAATTTGAACTTTCCACACGGGTCCGGCGCCCTGGCCGATCGGGTTGCAACATGACCTGGGCCCGGGGCCAGAGCTTGTGGGCCAAGGTTACTCCGCCTCCAGCCAATGGGGTCGCAGCTAGGCGGCCGCGGTTGGGGGCAGGCAATACTCCCCCGACAGTCCCCACCCCAGCTCCCGCTCCCCCGCAGGGCGGCAGGTGCCGATCCGTAGCCAGCGGTTCTCAGAAGGGGAGGAGGCGCCGCGGAGGAAGAGGAATATTTGCACAGAGAAAAGATCAAGGCCGGCCGATCCCCCTTTCTCCCCTACGGGTTTTCGGTTGATAATTTATACTGGCCCCTCCGCTCCGGGGAACTTTGCTCCAGGGCACTGGGCCAGGCCTCGGGTTCGCGCCCTCCTCTGGGACGCGGGGCGTGGAGCGGAAGCGGGGCGCGGCCTGTGAGCTCTCTGAGGCGCTAAGCGGGGGTCCCAGGCAGCGACGGGCGCTCAGCCTAGAGTGGCGACGCGGGTAGGCGAACCTAGGCCTCCCGGGCACCGGCGTAACCTCAGCGAGCTGCGCCTCTTGGACCTTTCTGGGATGTCCTCCTCCCGCCACCCTTGACGTAGCAGATCAAGAAGAGGTGTCTCAGCAATTGCGGGGAGTTGGACGAGAGAGTGGGCCAGTTTCAGTCCACTTTGGTTATGAACTGAGACAATCAGGGGAGCTGGGAGTATCTCAGGGTCCAGGAATAGGGCGGGCCTGGGCCGGGGCTGCTGGGGAGAAGGCCGAGGCCTGCAGGGGGTCGGGTGGAGTGGCTCCAGAGTGGAGAGTGGGGATGGGCGCGGGTGGCCTAGGGACCTAGAACTCCTGGCATTTTTGGAGGGACAGAGGGGCCGGGACCAGAGAAAGGGGACCAGCGGTCCAGGTAGAGGCGGGGCGCAGGCGGTCTGCGCCTCGAGGAAGAGGGGATGGGGGAGGAATGGGAATCAGAAAAGCGCGGGTCCGTCGGGGGCCAGCGTGCTGGGCGGCGATAGGAGGACCTCGGGGCTGGGAGAAAGGGGATGTTCGGGGCGTGATCGGAGCCTCCGGGAGCCGCAGGACCGGGTTTGGGTGGGGTGTTGAGGGCCCCAGCGCGCAGTCCTGCCCCAGACCCCCCAATCCCCATCTGGAGGCCTAGGCCGTCGGGGCCCGAGCCACCCTCACCTGTAGGCCAGGCTCAAGCACTCGAAGAGGCGTGTGAGTGTGGGGTCGATACTGCGAGGCCCGAAGTCGGAGGCCCCCACAGACCCCTCCTGGTCGCGCCGCCGGGGCAGCGAGTCGCTGTGCGGCGACGACACCATGAAGTGACCGCTGTGGATGACCTGCGAGCGGAGCAAGCAGCCCGCGCTGCGCCGGAGACTCGGGTCCTCCGAGTCCGTGTCCGAATCCGAGTCTGGGCTGGGAGCGACCCGCGGGACCTGCAAGCCCGCGGCCAGACCTGCCAGCGCCCCGGCCATGGCTGTCGCCGCCGCCGCCACCGCCTGGTGCGGGCTCCGTGCAGCGCGGGGAACAGCTCGTGGCCAGCCCAGCCTTATTAACATAGCCCCGCCCCCGCCCCAAAGGCCGCTCGGATGGGCGGGGCCTGGGACGGGGCGGGTCTTGTATTAGCATAGTCCTTGCGGCAGGTGAGAACCCGGTGCCCCTGGAGCTCCGGCGGGTGGACCCCATCTCCCTTCTTGTCTCTCCTTGGAGTCCTAACAGAGCCTCCCCTAGTTTGCTCCAAAGGGATCTTAAGAAGTGTCAGGCCGGGCCCCAGGGGCCCATGCTTGTAATCCTAGCACTTTAGGAGGCCAAGGTGGGAGGATGGCTTGAGGTCAGAAGTTCGAGACCAGCCTGAGCAATATGGTAAGACCCCTATCTCTACCAAAAAAATGCAAAAATTAGCCGGGCATAGTGGAGAGAGCCTGTAATACCAGCTACTGGGGAGGCTGAGGTGGGAGGATCCCTTGATCCCAGGAGTTCGACAACATGGCAAAACCCTGTCTCTACAAAACATACAAAAATTATGTTGCAAAAAACAGGTGCAGGCATGGTGGCATGCACCTGTAGTCCCAGCTACCTGGAAGGCTGAAGTGGGAGGATCGCTTGAGACCAAGAGGTTGAGGCTGCAGTGAGCGGAGATCGCGCCACTGCACTCCAGCCTGGATGACAGAGAATCTGTTTCAACAACGAAAAGGTCCCCTATCACAACTGAGCCTGAAAGCGCCTCAGGACCTGGGGTTTGTGCTTTCAGGGGCACCCTCTTGTGAGGCCAGAGATCACCATCCCCCCTCACTTAACTCCTGCCCTCCACCTCCGCCCCCGACCCCATATTAGCTCCTCGGCGTCCTCCATACAGCTGGAAGCCCCCACCTCTCAGGGGCCTGATGTGGTAAGCGCCAGGCAAGGCCCCTGAAGGGCCTGGCCCGCAGGAGGTTGTTAATACCTCTAGTTAACATGGTGGCCTGACGCGGTGGCTCTCCCCTGCAATCCAGCACTTTGGGAGGCCTAGGTGGGTGGATCACGAGGTCAGGAGATCGAGACCATCCTGGCTAACACGGTGAAACCCCGTCTCTACTAAAAATACAAAAAATTAGCCGGGTGAGGTGGCGGGCGCCTGTAGTCCCAGCTACTTGGGAGGCTGAGGCAGGAGAATGGCGTGAACCCGGGAGGCGGATCTTGCAGTGAGCCGAGATCCCGCCACTGCACTCCAGCCTGGGCTACAGAGCGAGACTCAGTCTCAAAAAAATAAAAATAAAAAATAAATAAATAAATAAATAAATAAATAAAATACTTAAGAAAAAATATATATTAAAAAAATTGTGATCATTAATTCAGCTGCACAGACATGCCCAAGGGGAGCCTCGAGGGACTGTTACTGGTGGGGGTGTGTGGCTCACTGGAAGGTGGACATCCCCCAGGCTGGCATCTACCCAGGAGCTCTGATCCCTTTCTCTCACTGACATTGAAGTCAGCTTTTCTTCCTGCTTCTTTGTATTTTTATTTATTTATATATTTTACTTATTTATTTATTTTGAGATGGAGGCTCACTCTGTCGCCCAGGCTGGAGTGCAATGGCATGATCTCGGCTCACTGCAATCTCTGCCTCCCGGGTTCAAGTGATTCTCCTGCCTCAGCCTCCTGAGTAGTTGGGATTACAAGTGCACAGCACCATGCCCAGCTAATTTTTTTTTTTTTTTTTTTTTTTTTGACATGGAGTCTCGCTCTGTCATCCAGGCTGGAATGCAGCGGTGCATCTCCTCTCACAGCAAGCTGCACCTCGTGGGTTCCCACCATTCTCCTTCCTCAGCCTCCCGAGTAGCTGGGACTACAGGAGCTCGCCACCATGCCTGGCTAATTTTTTTGCGTTTTTAGTAGAGACGGGGTTTCACCGTGTTAGCCAGGATGGTCTCAATCTCCTGACCTCATGATCCACCTGCCTCGGCCTCCCCAATGCCCAGCTAATTTTTGTATTTTTAGTAGAGACGAGGTTTTGCTATGCTGGCCAGGCTGGTCTCAAACTCCTGACCTTAAAGTGATTCACCCACCTCGGATTCTCAAAGTGCTGGGATTACAGGCATGCGCCACCATGCCTTGCCTATTTACATATTTTTAGAGACAGGGCCTCGCTCTGTCACCCAGGCTGGAGTGCAGAGGCACAGTCATAGCTCACTGCAGCCTCAAACTCCTTGGCCAAAGCGATCCTCCCACCTCAGCCTCCCCAGTAGCTGGGACTACAGGCTCATGCCAGCACACCTGGCTAACTTTTTTTTGTAAAGATGAAATCTGTTGCCCAACCTGGTCTCGAATTCTTGGCCTCAAGTGGTCCTCCTGCTTCAGCCTCCCAAAGTTTTGGGATTACTAGGGTGAGCCACTGTACATGGCCTGTTTCTGCTTCTGAAGGCTCTTTTCTCACCTTAAGGACAGAAACCAGACTGAGGCATTCACACCGGCCACCTCATTGGAGGCTTTAACAGCCTCAAAGATGGGTTCCGAGGCACAGGAGAGTAAAAACACGCCCAAGCATCTCCGAGGGGCAGCAGCAAAGCCCAGTCTAGTAGATTTCCAGACTTCTCCCCAAGGATGTCCCTACTTGGTGCGGACGAGAGAGTTTCAGGCAGATGCTGAGCTCTGCTGGCTTTCTGACAGGTATCTTATTCGTGGTCATGTTAGGGAGAGGGGAGGAGGTGGTCACCCACGTGTTGCAGCCTTGGAAAAGGTTGACACACAGCACTTTTCTTCCAGCCCACGGGAGGATCACACAGCACCCAGGATCACAACGGCAGTGCCCTGAGGGCCCAAGCCACCGGCTGTGGGAGGAAAGTGATTATCCGAGGCTGCTCACAGGCCAGCCCCTCCACCCGCCTCCCTTGGCCGGGTATCTTCTGTCTCTGCCAAATGGTCATATCACATTCCCAGGAGCCCCAGCCGTTCTGCTCCTTCCTCCCTGCTGCCCTCTGTAGGATGTGCATTCTCTTTGCCCATCCCTGCCAGGTTAAGAAAGGGGGTTCTGATGCTCACCCCAGTCTCCCTCCTTTGGAGGGGCTCTGCGCTGCTTCAGAGAGCCATCTCCAAGTGGCCCCCCCTCTGTTTTTGAGCCAGTCTCACTCTGTCACCCAGGCTGGAGTGAAGTGGCGTGATCTCGGCTCACAGCAACCTCCGCCTCCTGGGTTCAAGCGATTCTCTTGCCTCAGACTCCCAAGTAGCTGAGCTTACAGGCTTGGGCCACCACGCCCAACTAATTTTTGTATTTTTAGTGGAGATGGGGTTTCACCATGTTGGCCAGGCTGGTCTTGATTTCCTGACCTCAAGTGATCCACCTGCCTCAGCCTCCGAAAGTGCTGGGATTACAGGCGTGAGCCACCGTGGCCAGCTGTCAGGTGGCGGTTAACCGTCTTTTGAGGCCCTTGGTACACAGGCTGACAGGATCATCGCTTATCCCTGTGTGCCTGTCTGGCTCCTCCCCCACCCCCAACAGGCCACTGAGGCAAGACTGTGTCCTGACATCTCTGAATCCCCACCCCGGGGTACCCAGAGACTTGGCGGATGCTTGAAGAAAGGGGCATGAGGCTAAGAGGAGCGGGTGGGTGCTGTGGAGGGGGGGTGTTGGATAGGTTGGAGGCCCTCTCCTCTCGATTGGGGCCGCCTGGCTCCGGGCACCCTGGCTCAGGTGAAGACCCAAATTGATCCTTGCTCTGCTGCTAATTCCATGAATAACCCTGGGCAAATCTCTGTCTCTCTGTCTTACTGGGGATCTGTCTCACTACTTGTAAAATGGGGAGGCCAAACTCAGTGTTTTCTTTCTTTCTTCTCCTTGTTGCTATTGTAAAGATGAGGTCTCACTATATTGCCCAGGCTGGTCTCGAGCATCTCGGCCTCCCAAAGTGCTGAGACTACAGGCGTGAGCCGCCGCGCCTGGCCTGAATTCAGTGATTTGTTGGGGATCCTGCAATCTTGGCTCCAAGTCTCTGCTGGCCGTGTCTCCAGATCACACCATCGTACTCTTCCCATGCTCTGAAAACATCAGAGTTGTCTCCTGCGGTTTCAGAGACGTTCCTCTGAGCTGGATCTGAGTGGGTGGGAGGATTGTGAGTGAATTCTCTCCTTCACCCAACATCCCTCCTTCCCCAGCCATGAATTTCCCCCTCAACAGGCATCTCCATCTCATTTCTGCCCTCCTCCAGGGCTTAAGAACACCTCTAGGCAGGCACGGTGGCTCATGCCTGTAATCTCAGCACTTTGGGAGGCCGAGGCGGGCGGATCACGACGTCAGGAAATCGAGACCATCCTGGCTAACACAGTGAAACCCCATCTCCACTAAAAATACAAAAAATTAGCCAGGCATGGTGGTGCACACCTGTAATCCCAGCTACTCGGGAGGCTGAGGCAGGAGAATGGCGTGAACCCAGGAGGAGGAGCTTGCAGTGAGCCAAGATCGTGCCACTGTACTCCAGCCTGGGCGACAGAGCGAGACTCTGTCTCAAAAAAAAAAAAAAAAAAAAAAAAAAAAAAGAAATAAAATAACACCTCTAGAAGCCTAACTGCTGAAAAGACAAACCCTGCCTGCACAATGCAAAACATCCAAACACCAGAGTGTCCAATAAGTGCAAGGACGTCCACAGATTCTGATTTCTCCTACGTTTAGAGACAGGGTCTCGCCTGGAGTGCAGTGGCGCGATCATAGCTCACTGCAGCCTCAAACTCCTGGGCCAAAGTGATCCTCCCACTTCAGCCTCCCAAAGTGTTGGGATTGGAAGAATGAGCCACTTGTAATGGGACCACAGGCACGCACCTCCTGTTCAGGGCACCATTGCCCAGATGATAGCACAGCCATGTACGTGTAACCTGGCTCACCCTCTTTCTGCTTCTCCTAGCCTCTGTTACTATAACCAGCAGTTTACAGCCTCTGTACAAACAAGTCTTGTTCATGGTCCATGGACATGCAAGACAAGGTCTTAACTGTGGTAGGAATACCTGGCTGTCCCCAGCCATCCCACCTGACATCACGTCCTCCCTGCCTTCCAGTCTTGGTCCTCAGGACTCTTCACCCAGACTATCCTTCCTCGTTGGGAAAGCCCATCTGTCCTTGAAGTCCCACCTCTGACATCTTCCCCAAGTTCTCCAGGTTATTTCTGCGTTCCCACCCTTGTTCTTTTCTCTTCCTTCCTTCCTTCCTTCCTTCCTTCCTTCCTTCCTTCCTTCCCTCCCTCCCTCCCTCCTTCCTTCCTTCCTTCCTTCCTTCTCTTTCCTTCTTTCCTTCTTTCTTTCTTTCTTTTCTTTTTTTTTCTTTTCTTACCAAGTCTCGCTCTGTCACCCAGGCTGGAGTGCAGTGGCGCCATCTCGGCTCACTGCAACCTCCGCCTCCTGGATTCAAGCGATTCTCGTGCCTCAGCCTCCTGAGTAGCTGGGATTACAGGCATGCGTCACCACGCCTGGCTAATTTTTATATTTTTGGTAGAGACGGGGTTTCACCATGTTGGTCAGGCTGATCTCGAACATCTAACTTCGTGATCCACCCACCTCAGCCTCCCAAAGTGCTGGGATTACAGGAGTGAGGCACCGTGCCCAGCCCTACCACCATTGTTCTAATACAAGTCTAATTTCATTCGGCTTTGCATTCACAGTGAGTGATGTACATGGTTTTCCTCCCCACTAGATGGCAAATTCCTTGAGAGCAAGAATCACTGCTGGGCGTGTTGGCTTATGCCAGTAATCCCAGCACTTTGGGAGACCAAGGGTAGGATAACTTGAGCCCAGGGGTTCGAGACCAGCCTGGGCAGCATAGCAAGACTCTGTCTCCACAAAAAACTAAAAAATTAGCTGTTCGTGGGCCTGTAGTTTCAGCTACTTGGGAGGCTGAGGTGAGAGGATCACTTGAGCCCAGGAGTTGGAGGCTGCAGTGAGTTATAAACATGCCACTGAACTCCAGTCTGGGTGACAGAGTGAGAACCTGTCTCTTAAGAAAATTAAAAGGCACTTTTATAAATTATTCCATTTACTAGTGAGCCTCTCAACTGTGTGTATATGTGGGTGTGTTAGAATTTTCATTGACGTTTTACAGATGGGGAGACTGAGGCTCTGAGAGGTGAAGTGATCTGGTGGGTTGTGGTGAGAATTAGCTATAAAAAGCTAACGTTTATGGAGCAGTTAGCACCTAGTGGGTCCTCAGGATCTTCACAACAGCCCCTTGGTTTATCTTTTTTTTTTTTTTTTTTTTGTGAAGTCATCTCACTCACTCTGTCACCTAGGCTGGAATGCGGTGGTGTGATCTCAGATCACTGCAACCTCTGCTTCCTGGGCTCAAGTGATCCTCCCACCTCAACCTCCCAAGTACTTGAGACTACAGGCGCATGCCACTATATCCAGTTATTTTTTGTATTTTTTGTAGAGATGGGATTTTGCCATATTGCCCAGGCTGGTCTTGAACTCCTGAGCTCAAGCAATCCTCCCACCTTGGTCTCCTAAAGCGCTGGGATTACAGGCGTGAGCCACTGTGCCTGGCCTACCCTGTGATTTTCAACCCATTTTTCAGACAAGAAAACAGACTTTGTCGAAGGTCACATAATAAGAAGAGACTTGGGATTCAAACGCAAGCAATTGAATGCCAGCCTGTTCCACAAGTACCTATGTTCTCAAACTCAAAGGGCTGGCCATGGTGCAGGAGGATGTGGTACGAGCAGACACTCATCTACTGCTCCTGCCAGTGGAGGCAAAATCACTTTGGAAAAGTATTTGGCAGTGTCTAATAGCATTGAGCATCCCCCACCTTAGAACCCAGTAATGTGCGCATATGTGCACCAAAACGCAAGACTATTCATGGCAACACTGATCTTAATAGCCCAACACTGGAGACGCTCCAAATGTCTATCAACAGGTGAGTGGATAAATACATTGCAGAACAGTCACACTAGGGCATTTTTTTTTTTTTTTTTTTTTTGAGACGGAGTCTTGCTCTGTCGCCCAGGCTGAGTGTGCAGTGGCACAATCTCGGCTCACTGCAAGCTCCGCCTCCTAGGTTCACACCATTCTCCTGCCTCAACCTCCCGAGTAGCTGGGACTACAGGCACCCGTCACCACGCCTGGCTAATTTTTTGTATTTTTTAGTAGAGACGGGGTTTCACCGTGTTAGCCAGGATGGTCTCGATCTCCTGACCTCGTGATCCACCCGCCTTGGCCTCCCGAAAGTGCTGGGATTACAGGCGTGAGCCACCGCTCCTGGCCCACACTAGGGAATATTAATGCAGCAATGAGAATGAACGCTCTACAGCTAAGTGCAGCCCTATGGGTGAATCTCACTGATAACATATTAAACAAAAGAAACCTGATACGGAAGTGTATATGTTGTAAGATTTCATTCATATAAAGCTCCAAAACAGGCTCATCCATGGTGTTAGGAGTCAGGGTTGTGTTTAGCCTCAGGGTGACTAGAAAGGCTCAAGAAGAGAGTTATCAGGGATGTTGCTACCTTTTTTTTTTTTTTTTTTTTGAGACGGAGTCTTGCTCTGTCACCCAAGCTGGGGTGCAGTGGCCGGATCTCGGCTCACTGCAAGCTCCGCCTCCCAGGTTTATGCCATTCTCCTGCCTCAGCCTCCCGAGTAGCTGGGACTACAGGCACCCACCACCTCGCCCGGCTAGTTTTTTGTATTTTTTAGTAGAGATGGGGTTTCACCGTGTTAGCCAGGATGGTCTTGATCTCCTGACCTCGTGATCCACCCGTCTCGGCCTCCCAAAGTGCTGGGATTACAGGCTTGAGCCACTGCGCCTGGCCAATCTTTTTTTTTTTTTTTCTTTTTTAAGGTAGAGATGGGGCTGCTATACTACCTAGGCCGGTGTCAAACTCCCAACCTCAAGTGATCCTCCCACCTCAGCCACTCAAAGCACTGGGATTACAAGCACGAGTCACTGTGACTGGTCCAATTTTCTTCCTTTCCTTCCTCCTTCCCTTCCTTCCTCTCTCCCCTTCTCCCCTTCTCCTTTTCTCCCTCTCTCCCTCTCTCTCTCTTCTCCCCTCCCCTCCACTCCCCCCTCCTCTCTTCTCCTCTCCAGTCTTTTCTTATCTTTTTTTTCTTTTCTTTCCTTTTCTTTTCTTTTCCCTTCCCTTCCCTCCCCTCCCCTCCTCTCCCCTCTCCTGTCTTTTCTTTTCTTTCCCCTCCCACCCCTCCCCTCCCCCCCCTCCCCTCCCCTCCCCTCCCCTCCCCTCCCCTATTTTCTTTTCCTTCCAAACAGGGTCTCCCTCAGTCACCTAGGCTGCTGGAGTGCAATGGTAGAATCATGGCTCACTCCAGCCTCAAATTCCTGGGCTCAAGCCATCCTCCTGCCTCAGCCTCCTAAATAGCTGGGATCACCACACTCAGCTCTTTTTTTTTTTTTTTTTTTTTTTTTTTTTTTTTTCTGTAGAGGTGGAGTCTCATTATGCTCTCCAGGCTGGTCTCGAACTCCTGGGCTCAAGTGATCCTCCTGCCTCAGTTTCCCAAAGCACTGAGATTACAGGCATGAGCCACTGTGCCCGGCCACATTTTGTTTCCTTATCTGGATTCTGGTTATATGGGGATGTTCTCTGTGAAAATTCATGGAGTTAGATACTTATGACATGTGTGCCATTTACATGTATGTTAGACTTAGTGGTTTTATTTGAAAAAGAAACCGACTTTGCACCCATGTACACATATGAAATCAGCCATTGTACATCCTGATTCGCCCTTACAAGGTAGTTTGAGAGGTGTTCCATGGGTTATTTCCCTCGGTCACAACCATCTTCACTGATATCCTGGTGCAGATCCAGTGCCCAGCCCTGTTCCCCTCCTCACCTGCCCTGTGTTCCTGTGTATGCCTCAGTGGGACAGTCTGGGGCAGTCTTTCTTTCTTTCTTTTTTATTTTCTTTTCTTTTTCTTTCTTTCTCTCTCTCTCTTCCTTCCTTCCTAACTTCCTTCCTTCTTTCTTTTTTTTTTCTTTTTTTTTTTGAGACGGAGTCTCGCTCTGTCTCCCAGGTTGGAGTGCAGTGGCCGGATCTCAGCTCACTGCAAGCTCCGCCTCCCGGGTTCACGCCATTCTCCTGCCTCAGCCTCCCGAGTAGCTGGGACTACAGGCGCCCGCCACCTCGCCCGGCTAGTTTTTTTTTTTTTTTGTATTTTTTTAGTAGAGATGGGGTTTCACCGTGTTAGCCAGGATGGTCTCGATCTCCTGACCTCGTGATCCACCCATCTCGGCCTCCCAAAGTGCTGGGATTACAGGCTTGAGCCACCGCGCCCGGCCCCTTCCTTCTTTCTTTCTTTTGGAGGTTTGCTCTGTTGCCCAGGCTGGAGTGCAGTGGCGCAATCTCAGCTCACTGCAACCTCCATCTCCGAGCGATTCTCCTGCCTCAGCCTTGCGAGTAGCTGGGATTACAGGTGCCCGCCACCACACCTGGCTAATTTTTTGTATTTTTAGTAGAGACGGGGTTTCACTATGTTGGCGAGGCTGTTCTTGAACTTCTGACCTCAGGTGATCTGCCTGCTTCAGCCTCCCAAAGTGCTGGGATTACAGGAGTGAGCCACCCCACCCTGCCAGGCTGGGGTACAATGGTCAGATCACATCTCAATACAGCCTTGACCTCCTTGGGCTCAAGCAGTCCTCCTGCCATGGTGTGTGCCACCGTGCCTGGCTAATTTTTGAATTTTTTTGTGGAGATAGGGTTTCGTCATATTGCCCAGGCTGGTTTCGACCTGGGCTCCAGTGATCCTTTTGCCCTGACCTCTCGAAGTATTAGGATTACGGGTGGGAGCCACCATGCCAGGCTAATTTTTATTTTTTTGTAAAGATGGGATCTTGCTATATTGTCCAAACTGGTTTCGAACTCCTGGGCTCCAGGAATCCTCTCGCCTCAGCCTCCCCAAGTTGCTGGGATTCCAGGCGTGAGCCACGGTATCTGGCTGACGGTCTGGGATCTGATGGTCCCGTAAACAGCCTGAGCACATTAAAGTGAGAAACATGCCTCTGCCTCTTTTCACTGACTCCTCAGCTCCTCTTACCAGGTTACAGACTCAGGAAGCCACTGCCGCGGCTAGGGGTGGATTGGCATCTAGGTGCGGGGACGAGGGAGATGATGTATCCGGTCTATGGGAGGACTTGACAAGGTTAGCTTGGCAAGATTAACTTGGCAGTTAGCTTCTCACAAAGCTAAATGAGTGAGAAGAGGATGGGGAAGCAGACAACAGTGTGAGAGAGGAGTCTCTAACTGTGTCTCTAACTAAGTTGGTGGCAAGTTGAGAAGTCACTTCCCCTGTCTGGATCTCAGTTTCTGTATCTGTAAAATGGGTGAACAAACCATGAAGGAAAATTGGATAAATATGACTACACCGAAGTGAAGAAGTTGGACCAGACTTGTTTTCATATCAGAAGTACCCCAATTGTTTTACCAAAAATTATGAGTTTGCTGGGAGCAGTGGGTCACACCTGTAATCCAAAACACTTTGAGAGGCTGAAGTGCGAGAATCACTTGAGGCCAGGAGTTCAAGACCAGCCTGGGTGACAGAGCAAGCTCTCATCCCAAAAATAAATAAATAACTGTTAACCTTTCTTTTCTTTTTTTGAGACAGAGTCTTGCTCTGTTGCCCAGGCTGGAGTGCAGTGGCTTGATCTCGGCTCGCTGCAACTGCCACCTCCCAGGTTCAAGTGATTCTCCTGTCTCAGACTCCCAAGTAGCTGGGACTACCGGTGTACACCACCATGCCTGGCTAGTTTTTTTTTTTTTGTTTTTTTTTTTTGAGTCAGAGTCTCACTCTGTCTCCCAGGTTGGAGTGCAATGGCGCGATCTATGGCTCAATACAACCTCTGCCTCCCAGGTTCAAGCAATTCTCCTGCTTCAGCCTCCCAGGTAGCTGGGATTACAGGCGCCTGCCACCATGCCAGGCTATTTTTGTGTTTTTAGTAGAGACAGGGTTTCACCATATTGGCCAGGCTGGTCTCAAACTCCTGACCTCGTGATCCACCTGCCTTGGCCTCCCAAAGTGCTGGGATTACAGGCTTGAGTCACCGCGCCGGGCCTAGTTTTTGCATTTTTAGTAGAGATGGGGTTTCACCATATTGGCCAGGCTGGTCTCGAACTCCTGACCTCAAGTGATCTGCTTGCCGCCTCGGTCTCCCAAAGTGCTGGGATTACAAACATGAGCCACTGAAGTCGGCCAATAATTTTAACTTAATTTTTAAAAATTATGAATTCAACATATTAGGAATGAAAAATCCACTTTTCTTTGCAAGAAGTACACTTTTATAGGCTTTCTGCTTCTGTATTTCTTTATTATTATTAATATTATTATTATTATTATTCTTATTATTTTGAGACGGAATCTCATTCTGTCGCCCAGGGTGGAGTGCAGGGGTGGGATCTCGGCTCACTACAATCTCTGCCTCCTGGGTTCAAACAATTTTCCTGCCTCAGCCTCCCTAGTAGCTGGGACCACAGGCATGCACCACCACGCCCAGCTATTTTGTTGTGTATTTTTAGTAGAGATTGGGTTTCGCCATGTTGGCCAGGCTAGTCTCAAACTCTTGACCTCAAATGATCCACCCATCTTGGCTTCCCAAAGTGCCAGGATTACAGGTGTAAGCCACTGTGCCCAGCTTATATTTATGTTTAATGATACTATAAATATCTGCCATATTGCTCATACATTTCTAAATTATACAAATACCAAGTCCTGTGTAGGACAAAATGTCCTGTGTAGATTACCTCTGGTCTCAACTGAAAATCATTGATCTTTGTGCTCTGAGGCTGTGAGAGTGGAGGAGGAGGTAGAGGAAGAGGAGAAGAAGAGGAGGAAGGACAGCAGGGTAGAGATCAAGTGATTATTTAGTCATCTGTCCAGCCATCCATTCACCTGTCCATCTAGTTATTTTTTATTTATTTATTTTTTTGAGACGGAGTCTTGCTCTGTCACCCAGGTTGGAGTGCAGTGGCGTGATCTCAGCTCACTGCAAGCTCTGCCTCCTGGGTTCACACCATTCTCCTGCCTCAGCCTCCTGAGTAGCTGGGACTACAGGCGCCTGCCACCACGCCCGGCTAATTTTTTGTATTTTTTTAGTAGAGACAGAGTTTTGCTGTGTTAG
The DNA here is from genome assembly GCF_047675955.1 of Chlorocebus sabaeus. NCBI lineage: Eukaryota > Metazoa > Chordata > Mammalia > Primates > Cercopithecidae > Chlorocebus > Chlorocebus sabaeus. The sequence goes on along the minus strand of NC_132931.1, from coordinate 8,851,688 downwards.
CCAGGATAGTCTTGATCTCCTGACCTCGTGATCTGCCTGCCTTGGCCTCCCAAAGTGCTGGGATTACAGGCGTGAGCCACTGTGCCCAGCCCCATCTAGTTATTTACCTATTAATTCATCTATATTCTAATTGTCAATCTACCCACCCATCTATCTGTTCATCTACCTGTCTGCCCATTTACAGTCTTTCCATTCACCTTACTATCCACCCATCTTTTCTTTCATCACCCATCTCATCTTCCATCCATCCGTCCATCCATCTATCCATCCATGAATGCATCCATCCATCCATCCACCCACCCATCTCTTCTTTTTTTTTTTTTTCTTTTTTTTTCTGTTTTTTGAGACGGAGTCTCGCTCAGTCGCCCAGGCTGGAGTGCAGTGGCCGGATCTCAGCTCACTGCAAGCTCCACCTCCCGGGTTTACGCCATTCTCCTGCCTCAGCCTCCCAAGTTGCTGGGACTACAGGCGCCCGCCATCTCACCCGGCTAGTTTTTTTGTATTTTTTAGTAGAGACAGGGTTTCACCTGGTTAGCCAGGATGGTCTCAATCTCCTGACTTCGTGATCCGCCCGTCTCGGCCTCCCAAAGCGCTGGGATTACAGGCTTGAGCCACCGCGCCCGGCCTCATCTCTTCTTCCATCAGTCCATCTCTTCTATCTATCCATCCATCCCTCTCCATCCACCCATCTCTTTTTCCATCAATCCATCTCTTCTATCTATCCATCCATCCATCCATCCATCATCCATCCATCTATCTCTTTGTCCACCCATTCATCCATCCACCTCTCTATCCATTTCTTCTTCCATCAATCAATTCATCTACCAGTCAATCTGGCTATCTGTCCTTCCATCATTCCATGTATACGCCTACCTAACTTTCTATTCATCCAACCATCTGCTCAAATACCCACTCATCTGCCCACCTAATACACACATTAACTGCCCGCTGATATCAGGCCCTCTGTTCAGGCAGAGGTGGAGGAATGCTCAGATGCTTGCAACATGGCTCCTGCCTTTGCACAGTTCAGCACGCAGGGTGAGGCATGCCCTCCAGTCACTAGAGGGAGCCAGAAATAGTTCCTGGGACTGAGGAAGTTCAGTTAAGGGAGGTCTGACTTGCAGCCCTGGGGGTCAGGGAAGGCTCTCTAGAAGAAACTGTGCTTGAGGTGGACCTCAAAAGACAAAGTGGGGGCCAGGCACCATGGCTCACGCCTGCAACCCCAACATTTTGGGAGGCCGATGTGGGCGGATCACTTAAGGCCAGGAGTTCAAGACTCGCCTGGCCAATATGGCAAAACCCCATCTCTACTAAAAATACAAAAATTAGCAGGGTGTGGTGGTGCACGCCTGTAGTCCCAGCTACTTGGGAGGCTGAGACACAAGAATTGCTTGAACCTGGGAGGCGGAGGTTGTGGTGAGCCGAGATTGAGCCACTGCACTTCAGCCTGAGCAACAGAGTGAGACTCTGTCTAAAAAAAAAAAAAAAAAGACAAAGTGAGAGTTAATCACAGAGAGGGCAGAAGGTCAAAGTGAGAGTTAGTCACACAGAGAGGGCAGAAGGTATTCTGGGAGGAAACAGCTGGAGAAACAAAGGCGGGGGCTGGGGAACCACAGTAACGAGTCATTCAACTGGCTGGGGTGCCAGCAGCCTACATAGCGCCATGTCCCTGGCTCCCTTGGAGCACAGGCAGCCACCCTGTGACCCCACTGCTAGGCTTGGCTCCAGTGGGCACTGAAGTATCTGTACTTCTTAGAGAGTAGCCCATGGACAACTGCCAGGCTGGGGATTCTGTTATAAGTTTGCAACAAGATAAACACAAAAATTCAGAGTTTCTAGAAGCACTTACATCAATTAAAAAAAAAAAAAAGGCCAGGCGCAGTGGCTCAAGCCTGTAATCCCAGCACTTTGGGAGGCCGAGATGGGTGGATCACAAGGTCAGGAGATCGAGACCATCCTGGCTAACACGGTGAAACCCCGTCTCTACTAAAAAATACGAAAAAATAGCCAGGTGAGGTGGCGGGTGCCTGTAGTCTCGGCTACTCGGGAGGCTGAGGCAGGAGAATGGCGTAAACCCAGAAGGCGGAGCTTGCAGTGAGCTGTGATCCTGCCACTGCACTACAGCCTGGCCGACAGAGCGAGACTCCGTCTCAAAAAAAAAAAAATTTGTAGGCTGGGCGTTGTGGCTCAGTAATCCCAGCACTTTGGGAGGCTGAGGCAGGTGGATCACCTGAGGTCAGGAGTTTGAGACCAGCCTGGCCAACATGATGAAACCCCATCTCTATTAAAATACAAAAATTAGCCGGGCATGGTGGCATACCAACTCAGGATGCTGAGGCAGGAGAATCGCTTGAACCCAGGAGGTGAAAGTTGCAGTGAGCCAAGATTATGCCACTGCACTCCAGCCTGGGTGACAAAGGAAGACCTTGTCTCAAAAAAAAAAAAAAAAAAAAAAATTTGTAGAGACGAGATCTTGCTATGTGGCCCAGGCTGGTCTTGGACTCCTGAGCTCAAGTGATCCTCTTTGGTTTTTTGTTTTTTGTTTTTTTTTTTTTGAGACGGAGTCTCACTCTGCTGCCTAGGCTGGAGTGCAGTGGCACCATCTCGGCTCACTGCAAGCTCTGCCTCTCAGGTTCACACCATTCTCCTGCCTCAGCCTTCCGAGTAGCTGGGACTACAGGCGCCCGCCACCACGCCCGGCTAATTTTTTTTTTACTTTTAGTAGAGATGGGGTTTCACCGTGTTAGTCAGGAAGGTCTCAATCTCCTGACCTCGTGATCCACCCACCTCGGCCTCCCAAAGTGCTGGGATTACAGGTGTGAGCCACCACACCTGGCCACCTACATCAACTTAATAGAGTAATTTTCTATCTGTTGAATATAACAATAACAAACTGGACTTATAATTTACATATTTCCTTTACTTCGATTTTTCTAGTAATTCATTTTCTGTTGTATTTTGCATATCCATAAGTCCATGTAGATTGAAAATAAAAAAGCAAAAAGGGGCCCAGTGCAGTAGCTCATGCCTGTAATCCTAGCACTTTGGGAGGCCGAGGTGAGAGGCTCACTTGAGGTCAGGAGTTCAAGACCAACCTGGCCAACATGGCGAAACCCTGTCCGTACTAAATATACAAATTAGCAGGCATGGTGGCACATGCTTGTAATCCCAGCTACTCGGGAGACTGAAGCAAGATAATTGCTTGAGCTTGGAAGGTGGAGGTTGCAGTGAACCGAGATCACACTGCCGCATTTCAGCCTGAGTGACAGAGCGAGTCTCCGTCTGGAAAAAAAAAAAAAAGCAAAAAGGGGCCCTTCAGTTGGTTTGAGAAGCACTGATACGCAAGACAGCTTACACTCATATGTCCTTGGCCAATGTGGCTTCATGGTCATTATCTCATTCTAAGCCGGGCAGAGCAAGGACCACGATCCCCATTGCCCCATTGTATAGGATACCTGGCCCAAGATTCTTACTGATGGTAGATGGCAGGGCTGAGATTTGAACCCACAGCTGTTTCCCATCAGACAGCAGCTCCCTGTGAGCTCATGTTCCAGGCTAGGCTGAGCTGGGGCATGGGCAGGGAGGACACAGGACAGGAAGAGAGAAGTAGCTGGAAAAAGAACACCAGACAGGGTGGAAGGTCGGGTCCGGGGCCTGCCCTTTATGCTAAGGGCACTGATGTTAGTCAGTGTGGGCTTACCAAGATGGCCCTAGAAGGACCAGGCAAGTCTCCTGGGCTCTCTGTTGGGGAACACTCAGTGGCACCACTGCCAGGCTCAGCCTGTCTCAATCTTTCTCTATGTTCTTCCCACCTCTTCTCCTTCAGCTTCCCCCATTAACCAAGCCCTGAGCTCCTCATGGCCACGGTCTTATCTTGCCCCATCCATCTGTACACCCAAAGCTGGCCCAAAGTGCAGCCAACAAAACCATCGGTGTCTGCCTGACCCTTGGCAGGAACCATAGCACCCTCAGACACCATTTTCTCCTCCTGTCCCTGGGGGAGACTAGATGAACAGGGATTTTGGTCACTCCATGCCATTGATGAGGGAACAAGGCTCAGAGAAAGTAAGTCACTTGCTTGCGGTACCAGAACAAGTCATCTATTTATATATTTATACGTATTTATCTAACACTTTATATTTATTTTATTTTTATTTTTTGGGGACGGAATCTCACTCTGTCACCCAGGCTGGAATGCAGTGGCATAATCTCACCTCACTGCAACATCCGCCTCCAGGATTCAAGCGATTTTCCTGCTTCAACCTCCTGAGTGGCTGGGACTACAGGCATGTGCCAACACGCCTGGCTAATTTTTGTATTTTTAGTGGAGACAAGGTTTCGCCCTATTGGCCAGGCTGGTCTCAAACTCTTGACCTCAGGTGATCTGCCCCCCTCGGCTTCCCAAAGTGCTGGGATTACAGGTGTGAGCCACCACACCTGGCCTCCACTAAGGCTTTAATTCCCAACCCAGAACTTTTGTTTGTTTGTTTGTTTTTCTGAGATAGGGTCTCACGCTGTCACCTAGGTTGGAGTGTAGAGGCGCAATCTCAGCTCACTGAAACCTCTGCTTCCAGGGTTCAAGCGATTCTCCTGCCTCAGCCTCCCTAGTAGCTGGGATTACAGGCATCCGCCACCACACCCAGCTAATTTTTGTATTTTTTAAGTAGAGACAGGGTTTCACCATGTTGTCCAGGCTGGTCTCGAACCCCTGATCTCAGGCGATTCGCTCACCTTGGCCTCCTAAAGTGCTGGGATTATAGGTGTGAGCCACCACGCTGGGGCTCATTTAAGGCTTTAATTCCCGACCCAGTACTTTTTGACTAGAGGTTAAATTAAGTAGAGAGCAGGAAAAAAAAAAAAAAAAAAAAAAATAGAGAGGAGAAGGAAGCCCTTCCCTTAGTGCCCTGGCCTGCAGCCTGTGGTGAGGCTGAGGATGAGTGGATGGAGGGGAGGGAGAACTCGGTGGCACAATGTTATTTGCCAGAAACTTCCCTTTCTGCACCACTTTGGCTGCTTCCGGGGGAGGCTTAAAACCCCACCCCAGGCCAGGAAGAAACAGGAATGCTGGGGGGGCCAACAGGCCATTTCCCTAATCTGTCATTGATAGGTAACATGGGACTGTATTTTGGAAAAATCTATTAAACAAAAAATGTTGGTACTCTATGACTCATCAAATTCACTTCTAGGAATTTGTGCTATAAAATATTTCCAGGAGTGTGCAAAGATGAACAAAGATATTCCTCACAGCCCTGTTTATAATAGTGAAAAGCAGCATGATCGGATACATTTTGATAAATCCCTACAGGGGAATACTATGCAAGTGTTAACAGAACCTCATCTGTGAGCCAGATGTGGTGGCTTGAACCAGTAATCCCAGCTGCTCCAGAGGCTGAGGCAGGAGGATCGTCTGAACTCAGGAGTTCAAAACCAACCTGGGCAACACAGTGAGACCCTATCTCGAAAAAAATGGAGATAATAATCTCATAGTTTTTATGAGAATGAAGTGAATTAATACCTGCAAAGTACTTCGATAGTAAATGCTAGCTCTCATTATCATTATAGGTGTAGAAATAGGAAAAGATAGCTAAGATGCAATGCTAATTTAAAAAGAAAGTTATGGGCCAGGCAGGGTGGCTCACACCTGTAATCCCAGCACTTTGGGAGGCAGAGGTAGGGGGATCACTTGAACTCAAGAGTTCAAGACCAACCTGGGCAACATGGCGAAACCCTGTCTCTAAAAAAAAAAATAGAAAAATTAGCCAGGTGTGGTGGCATGCACCTGTAGTCCCAGCTACTTGAGGTGCTGGGGTAGGAAAATCACTTAAGCCCAGGAGGTGGAGTCTACAGTGAGCCAAATTTGTATCACTGCACTTCAGCCTGGGTGACAGAGCAAGACACTGTCTCAAAAAAACAAACAAAAAAAAAGTTATGGGCAATATATGAAGTGTGATGCCATTTATGTAAAAATTAATAATAACAAATATTCATATATGAACAAAGAAGAAAAGTCTGGACCTATAGGTATCAAACTATGACTCTGCTGTTCTTTTTTTTGTTTTGAGACAGAGTCTCACTCTGTTGCTAGGCTGGAGTGCAGTGGTGTGAACTCGGCTCACTGCAACCTCCCGGGTTCAAGTGATTCTCCTGCCTCAGCCTCCCGAGGAGCTGGGACTACAGGCCCGTGCCACCACGCCCAGCTAATTTTTGTATTTTTAGTAGAGATGGGGTTTCATCATATTGGCCAGGATGGTCTCAATCTCTTGACCTCGTGATACACCTGCCTCGGCCTCCCAAAGTGCTGGGATGACAGGTGTGAGCCACCATACTCGGCCCACTCTGCCGTTCTTTGTAGGTGGGGAGGGAGTGGAATAACAGAGACATTCACTTTTTAAATTTCTATAAATTTTAATGTTATATAATACTTGTTTATTACTTTTGAAATGGTGGGGAACCCTCAAAAAAAAGTGAAGAAAATCAGAAGAGGCAGTAGAACAGATGATGGCAGCCGGGCACGGTGGCTCACACCTGTCATCCCAGCACTTTGGGAGGCCGAGGCATGTGGATCACTTAAGGTCAGGAGTTCGAGGCCAGCCTGGCCAACATGATGAAACCCTGTCTCTACTACAAATACAAAAGTTAGTTGGGCATGGCGGCGCACACCTGTAATCCCAGCTACTCAGTAGGCTGAGGCAGGAGAATTGCTTGAAACCAGAAGTCAGAGGTTGCAGTGAGCCAAGATTGCACCATTGTACTCTAGCCTGAGCAACAGAGACTCCATCTCAAAAAAAAAAAAAAAAAAAAAAGATGATGACATGGGACCCTTCCCCCTCTTCTGGAGGACCCCAAAGTCCAGAGATTAATGTTCTCCAAACAACAGGAAAAGGCTCCCTTTTTGATTGACCAAATCAGAGTCTGTCCCTGAGCAGACACTGGGAAGACAGAGGCACAGCTTCCCACCCCAGCTTCTCTGCCACTCACAATCTCATTCTGAGGGGCCTAAAGATCTGTAAGGGGCCAGGCACAGTGACTCCCATCTGTAATCCCAGCACTTTGGGAGGCTGAGGCAGGAGGATCACTTGAGCCCAGGAGTTTGAGACCAGCCTGGGCAACATGGCAAAATCCTATCTCTACCAAAAATTAGCCAAGTGTTGTGGCGAGTGCCTGTAGTACCAGCTACCAGGGAGCCTAAGGAAGGAGGATTGCTTGAGCTGGGGAGGGTGAGGCTGCAGTGAGCCTTGAAAAAAAAAAAAAAAAAGACCCTATAAGGGATTTTCTTCTTTCCCCAGGAGGTTAACTCACTGGGGATCCATGGATCACCTCAGGCAAGACACCTGGGCCTCAGTTGCCCTCCCTGTAACATGGGAGGAAGCCACCTTGCCTATTGGGTATGTAGTGAAGAGCCAGGGGAGGACCATGTGCTACCAGCATCATAGCTGTGCAGTGTACAAAGGTGAACCTGGAGGTGGTGTTTCACCAAGATAAGCCACTGTGCCAATGGTCTGTTAGTCTGTAAAACTTCCGATAGCCACCATATACCAGCAAATGGTGTTTACTCACACTTATGACACCATTTCTCCAATTCTCTGACACCAGCTGGGTGTCCTGCAATTCAATTCTGACACTTTTTTTTTTTTTTTTTTTGAGATGGAGCCTCGCTCTGTCACCCAGGCTGGAGTGCAGTGGCGCAATTTCAGCTCACTGCAACCTCCACCTCCCAGGTTCAAGGGATTCTCCTGCCTCAGCCTCCCAAGTAGCTGGGATTACAGGCATATACCATGACGCCTGGCTAATTTTTGTATTTTTAGTAGAGACAGGGTTTCACCATGTTGGCCAGGCTGGTCTCGAAATCCTGACCTCATGATCCACCCACCTCGACCTCCCAAAGTGCTGGGATTACAGATGTGAGCCATTGTGCCCTGCCAATTCTGACACTATTTACCTGGAGTTAGCACCCAATTTCACAAGTTACGGGCTTATTCCCACAAGCCTGCCTCTACTTCAGATGACAGTCACAAGTCCTAGGTTGCCACTTGAACTTCTGATAGACCAGCTATAAATCAGGGGTTCCCGTGACTTTCTCCTCAGTGTCAATAATTTTGTAGAATGGCTCACAGCACTCAGTAAATCATTTTACTTATATTTATCAGTTTTGTTTTTTTTTTTTAATCAATGACACAACTCAGGAACAGCCAAATGGAAGAGATGCATGGGTTAGAGTATGGGGGTGGTGCACGGAGCTTCCATGCCCTCTCTAGGAGCATCACCCTCCTAGCACTTTGATGTGTTCACAAACTCAGAAGCTCCGTGAAGCCCAACATTTAGGGGTTTTTATGGAGGTTTCCATTTATTTATTTATTTATTTATTTATTTATTTAGTGTGATGGACAGGCTGGAGTGCAGTGGTGCGCTCTTGGCTCACTGTAACCTCCGCCTCCCGGGTTCAAGAGATTCTCCTGCCTCAGCCTCCAGCACAGCTGGGACTACAGTTGTGTACCACCACCCCTGGATAATTTATTTTTGCATTTTTAGTAGAGACAGGGTTTCACCACCTTGGCCCGGCTGGTCTCGAACTCCTGATCTCAGATGATGCACCCACCTCAGCTTCTCAAAGTGCTGGGATTACAGGCGTGAGCCACCGTGCCTGGCCCTTTATTTATTTATTTATTTTATAAGACAGGGTCTTGCCATGTTGCCCAGGCTGGTCTTGAACTTCTGGGTTGAAGTGTTCCTCCGACCTCGGCCTCCCAAAGTGCTGGGATTACAGGTGTGAGCCACCTTGCCTGGTCGCTGGAAGTTTCATTATGTAGACATGATTGATTAAATCACTGACCACTGGTGATTAAACACATTCTCCAACCCTCTCTTCTCCCCAAAGTTTGTGGGGGCAGGGAGCTGAAAGCTCCAATCCTCTAATCATGCCTTGGTCTTTCTAGTGAACAGCACTCATCCTGAAACTCTCTAGGGGCCTCCAGCCACCAGTCCTCTTAATAACTTACAAAAGACACTCTCAGCATTCTGGAGATTCCAAGGGTTGTAGGAGCTCTGTGCCAGGAGCCACAGTCAAAGACCACAAATATATTTCCCCTTGCACCACAACCAGGGATTCCAGTGGGCTGCCTGGCCCTGTGTATTTGCTATTGAGTCTCATCCATCAATCTGCTCAACCAGCCTGTTGCTCAGGGCTGAGAGTCCCTATTGTACACAGCACATCAAGGTTCAAGATATGTTTATTTGATTCTCTCATCTAGTGAAATATGTTAGAAAGATTAGGACAGTCGGCCGGGTGCGGTGGCTCCTGCCTGTAATCCCAGCACTTTGGGAGGCTGAGGTGGACGGATCACGAGGTCAGGAGATTGAGACCATCCTGGCTGACATGGTGAAACCCCGTCTCCACTAAAAATACAAAAAATTAGCTGGGCGTGGTGGCGGGCACCTGTAGTCCCAGGTAGTTGGGAGGCTGAGGCAGGAGAATGGCGTGAACCCGGGAGGCAGAGCTTGCAGTGAGCTGAGATCCAGCCACTGCACTCCAGCCTGGGCGACAGAGTGAGACTCCGTCTCAAAAGAAGAAAAAAAAAAAAGGAAGAAAGATTAGGACAGTCATCCAGGTTACACAGTTCACGAGTAGCACAGCCCAAATATGAACCCGGTTGTGTCTGATGGCAGAGCCCAAGCGTGTCCTTCTGCTGGGCTGCTTGGTGGAACTGAAGGATGACCTGTCCCTTAGGCCTCCTTGCAAACATCATGCGTCAGGTGAATTCACCCAAGACTGAGCTAATCAGGAGGTACTAGGACAGAGGGGACAGCTGGCACATAGTAGACACTTCATTTTACTTTTTGGAGGCAAGGGGTTGCTCCATTGCTCAGGCTTTAGTGCAGTGGCACCACCATGGTTCACTGCAACTTCGAACTCCTGGCTCAAGTGATCCTCCCGCCTCAGCCTCCCGAGTAGCTGGGACTACAGGGGTGCATCACCACCCCTGGCTAATTTTTAAACAGTTTTGTAGAGATGGGGTTTCACTATGTTGCCCAGGCTGGTCTCAAAGTCCTGGGCTCAAGCAATCCTTGTGCCTCAGCCTCCTCAGTGGCTGGGACTATAAGCATGTGCCGCCACCATGCTTGGTTAATTTTTTGTAGAGACAGAGTCTCACCAGGCTTCCCAGACTGGTCTCAAACTCCTGGCCTCAAGCGATCCTCCTGCCTTGGCCTCCCAAAGCTCTGCGATTACAGGCCTGAGCTACCGCACCTGGCTGAGGACTGGTTTTGTCTTTTTTTTTTTTTTTTGAGACTGAGTCTCACTCTTTCTCCCATGTTGGAGTGAAGTGACTTGATCTCGGCTCACTGTAACCTCTGCCCCCCGGATTCAAGTGATTCTCCTGCCTTAGGACCTCCCGAGTAGCTGGGATTACAGGCGCCTGCCACCGTGCCTGGCTAATTTTTGTATTTTTAGTAGAGACAGGGTTTTGCCATGTTGGCCAGGCTGGTCTCGAACTCCTGACCTCAGATGATCCATCCGCCTCGGCCTCCCAAAGTGTTAAGATTACAGGCATGAGCCACTGTGCCTGGCCCGTTTTCTCATCTTTAAAATGGCTATGATTATGTGACGTTATTATGCAGTTGTTGCAAAGATGAAGTGAAATATGTGAGTGAGAGCCAGTGGTACCTTGGTAAATGTGGGTTTTTTTTTTCTTCCGTCCCCCTTTTCCTCCCCCCATCCCGCTCTTTCTTCTTTCCTTCCTTTCTGGCCGACACCTCTGATTACAATGTCAGAGAACCAAGCTGTAGGACACAGAAGATAGGGCGACAACCTCCTCTAGGGGACTCAGCGATGGAAAAAGCTTCTCAGACTGTTGCAACAGGTGACAGTCATCTTCTGCTCTGCCCAGAATCTCCTGGCTTCTCCCCTGCTGGATAACTGGCCCCATGCCACCCCCATCAGGGTATCAGGCCCCTGGACTGAGATAGAAAGTGGATCCCAGGAAGCATCTCTCTCACCCAGAGTCACACTGCTGATGGGGCCGAGTATGGGACAAGAACTTTTGTGACTGCCAGAGTCAGCTAGGAGGGGGAGGCCCGGGATTCCAGGTAGAACTTTTTTTTTTTTTTTAGAGAAGGGTTCTCTGGCCAGGCGCAGTGGCTCAAGCCTGTAATCCCAGCACTTTGGGAGGCCGAGACGGGCAGATCATGAGGTCAGGAGATCGAGACCATCCTGGCTAACACAGTGAAACCCCGTCTCTACTAAAAAATACAAAAAACTAGCTGGGTGAGGTGGCGGGCGCCTGTAATCCCAGCTAGTCGGGAGGCTGAGGCAGGAGAATGGCGTGAACCTGGGAGGCGGAACTTGCAGTGAGCTGAGATCCGGCCACTGCACTCCAGCCTGGGCAACAGTGGGAGATTCCGTCTCAAAAAAAAAAAAAAAAAAGAGAAGGATTCTCACTCTGTTGCCCAGGCTGGAGTGCAGTGGTGCCATCATAGCTCACTGCAGCCTCAAACTCCTGGGCTCAGGTGATCATCCTGTGTCAGTCTCCTGAGTATGACTATATACCTATGCCACCATGCCTGGCTAAGTTTTTAATTTGTTGCAGAGACACAGATCTTTCTATGCTGCCCAGGCTGGTCTTGAACTCCTGGACTCAAGCAATCCTCCCACTTCGGCCTCCCAGTGTTGAGATTACAGGTGCGAGCCACTGCCTCTGGTCCTAGGGCAGTACTTTCCTGTCTCTTATTTATCAGTGCCAGGACCTACCCTGGGAATATTCTGTTCACTCTTCCCTTGTTGGGGGCCCCCTTCTCCAAGGTCAGCTTAGCTAACTTCAAGGAGGAGAGACAGAGCCACCTTGCCCCTAAGTTTCAGGAGTGGGAAAGATGGCTGGGGAGGGGGATGAGGTGGGTGAGGTGGGCGCAGGACACATGGACACCCATGAGCTGACCTGGGAGGTTGGGGGTCAGCCAATGTAATCCCCTCTTGTGTGTTTCTCCCTGAACGCAGAGAATACACCACCCATGTTGCTTCCAGACCTCCCAGCTCTGCCCAACAATCCAGGCAAGCCCGTTTAACCCCAGGTTACAGATGTGCAGAGTGAAGCCCAGAGGAGGACGGCGCTTGCCAAGGTTGCTGCCAGTAGTGGGAACAGAAACCAGGGCTTTGGAGCCAAGATGCTTGGGTTTGAATATCAGCCTTGCGGCTCCCAGGCTGTGTGACCTTCAACCAGAGCCTTGACCTCTCTGAGCCCGTTTCCTCATCTGTAAAATGGAGATCCTTTCCTTCTCTGGTTATCAGGAAGAAGGAAACAGTGCCAGAAAAGCTTGTGCAGTGCCTGGCTTGCAGTAAATGCATAGCAAACGCTAGTTCCTCTTCTCCTATCTGAACAGCAATCCTAAGCCTGCATGTCCCCTCTCTCCTCCCTCCTCTGCCCCACATCTGTAGCCAAAACTTTTTCTTTGGCCCTAATCAGGGAGTGAGTACTGCACTAATGGTGGCCTCTCCCAGTCCCTGACAAACCCAACACATGCCTAAGCTTGTCTTTACCCACCACAGGGCTGGCAACAGGGCCAAAGACAGCCCCGGGGAGGGGACCCAGGGAAGGTGATTGCCTGAAGGCGCTAGAGACTCTGGGCAGGTGTGGCTGCAGGACCCTCGGAGCCGTGACCTCTCCCACTTCCATGCTTCCAGTCCACTCTTCCATTCCACTCTGCAGCCTGCAGAAGCTCATATGCCTGCCCTCCACTTCAGCTGACAAACATCACCGCCACCAGTGCCACCCCTATATCAGCCAGATGATTTCAGTCGCAGGATTCCAAGACCCCAGGCGGATGGTTCCTGGACCCTGGCTCTGAGCTGCCCTCCCATGTGGTCCCCAGACTGAGTTCCAACCCCAGCCTGAGCCCCGACCCCGATTCCAAACCGCAACCTGGCCTGGCTCAGCCAGTAGACTGTGTCCTTAGAGGGGAATTAGGGAGAAGTGAGATGGGTTATCTTCTCAAGATGGGGAAACTCCTGGTTACTACAGTTGGTATCACAGAATCTTCCTCCTCTCCCAGGAGCTACCCTAGGCTGAGGAGCTGAGCTTCCCTGGGGCAGACCTGAGATTCCTAGACCTGTATTCTGGGCCGCCTCCTGCATCTGAGGGCCTGGGCAGGACATGAGGCAGGGGAGTTGCTGAGTATAAGATAAGTTCTTGGGCAAAGTGGGGACCAGCTTAGCTCTCATAGATCCTTGGTCTCCCTGACTTCCTGACTCAGCTGACCCTGTAACACCATCCCCCTTGTGAAGGACCAGAGGGACTTGGTTGGAATGGGCCACCCTGTCCTCCAAAGCAACCTGGTGTCCCATTTTATTCTGTCCCATCTCCACACGAGTAGCTCAGGAACAGTAAACCTTCCCATGTCACGGAGGGAGAGCCAGGCCCAGAGATGGAAAGTCGTGCACCAAAGGTCACACAGCCAGATGCAGACAAGAACCCAAAGCTCCCAAACCCAGCCCAGAGGTGGGACAGGGTGGCTGGGAGGAAGACCTGGCTTTCCCCACCCCGGGGCAGAGCAGTGGGAGTGTCGGCCACCACTTCTGTGGCCCCTACCTGTTGGCTAGAAGTCTAGGGGCCAGAATCCACATACCCCACCCTGCCATCTGGCTTCTTTCTGTCCCAGCCAGGGGAAGCTTGGGTATTCCTGATCCCAGGGCCCACCTGGGCAGGGTTTCTCCACTGGCATGTCACCTGCCCAGGGCAGGGGGAGCCAGAGGGAGGAAGGCCCTCCTTCCTGATTCCCTTGGCCCCCTCTCAGCTCCTGGGAGAACCTCCCAGATCACGATGGAAGCCCAGCCCAGCCCAGCCAGTGGGAGGCACGATGGAAGCCCAGCCCAACCAGTGGGAGACACGGGGCTTCCAGGACCCCTGTGCACTTCACCCTCTAGCAGGATGAACTCTTGGATTACTGATCTGGAGTCCTCCCTGGGGTACGAGTTTGCCTCCTTCCTCCTGGCAGCTGAGGCTGAGCGAGGAGGCCACATAAGCTTGTGAACCCCTTCAGCCCAGCTGAGCCAGGGACACGCGCCTCTATGGGCAGAGGGGAAACTGAGGCCCAGCACAGAAGTGGATCTAATTCCCCTTGGGTAAGGCCCCTGCACCCACCTGATGACGCGGGGGCTCCAGGCCCTCACCTGGAATCCGCTCGACCTGCAGAGGGGCGCGGCGCGGCGCGGCCAGTGCTGGGGGTCCCGCGGGCAGCGGGCGGCGGGCGGCGGGCGGCGAGGGTGCTGCGGGGATGCTCCGGGCCGCCCGGCGGCGCTCGGCGCCTTCCCCGTGCCGGCGGCAGAGGGCTCCGTGCGCTGCGCCGCGGGCCCGGCTTTTAGCAGCGGGTGTGGACGTGGGCACCCCCGCCCCGCTCCGAGGTGTCCTTTGCCCCTTGATCCGGTGCCTCCTTCTCTCCTTAGCACGTGGGCGGCAGCCGCTCAGCCGCTCAGAGGCCTGTGGGGCAGCCATGGCCCGGGCCCTGGGCTCGGGCGCCTGCCAATCCCCGTCTGCTGCCAGCTCGTGCCCGCTCACCTTTAACCTCCTCTACTCTACCCGGGGGCTCGGTGCCCGGCCCCCAACCGCGGGCTGGGCTCGGGGAGGGAGGAGCCACAGGTGTGGGGCCACCCTAGGTGGGCAGAGGAAGACGCTGGGACAGCCTCGGGCTCCTCCCTGAGCCCCAGCCCGGCTTTGAACCTCCTCCTAGTCCCCCGCGTAGCACTCTTTTCCTCTCTCCTCTCTCTTCCAGGCTCATCTCTCTCTCCCTCTTCCCTCACTTTCTGTCTTTCTCTCTCCCCACTCCTGTCTCTCCCCCGCCCCCATTCTCTCTCTTCCTCTATTTCCTTCTCTCTCTCCTCTGTCTCTCACTCTGTCTCTCTCCCTCTCTCTCCTCTGTCTCTCTCTTTCCCTTTCTCTATCCCCCTTCTTTTTCACTCTCCCCCCTCTCTTTCTCTCTCATTATCCCCCCTCCTCCTCCCTCTCACTGTCTGTCTCTCCCGTCTTTCTCCCTCTGTCTTCTCTCTTTCCCTCTCTCCTCTTTCCCTCTCTCCCCTCTCTCCCACCCTCCTCTCTCTCTCTCCCTTACTTTCTACCCCCTCCTCTCTCTCTCTCTCCCTTCTCTTCTCTCTCTCTCTCCCCTCTCTTTCTCTGTCATTCTCCTCCCTCTCTTTCCCTCTCTCTCCTGTCTCTCAGTCCCTCTCCCTCTCTCTCCTCTCTCTCTCAGTCTCTCTCCCTCTCTCTCCTCTCTCTCTGTCTCTGTCTCTCTCCATCTCTCTCCTCTCTCTCTCAGTCTCTCTCCCTCTCTCTCCTCTCTCTCTCACTTTCTGACTTTCTCTACCCCCTCCTCTTTCTCTCTCCCCCCTTTCTTTTTCCCTTTTTCTCTCTCTCCTCTCTCTCACTCTCTCCCTCTTCTCTCTCTCTCATTTTCTTTCTTTCTCTCTCTCCCTCTCTCCTCTTTCTCTCTCATTCTCCCCCCTTGTCTTTCCCTCTCTCACTGTCTGTCTCTCTCCCCCTTCTCTCTCCCTTTCTCTTCTCTCTCTTTCCTTCTCTCTGTCTCTCCCCCTCCTTTCCCTCCCTCTCTCTCCCTCTCCCTCTCCTCTCTTTCCCTCTCTGTCTTTCCCTCTGTCTGTCTGTCTCTCTCACTATCTCCTGTCTCTCTCTCTCATCTGTCTGAGTCCCATTCATTCCCTCTTTGACCAGCTTCATCCCATGCTCCCTCTGAGTCCCCCTCAAGCCCCCGCCCTCCCTGCCCTTGACATCACATCCCCTCCCTAAAACCCATTCCCCTCCCTGAGCCCCCATTCCTCACCCCTCCCTGAGGCCCTTCCTGCCTCCGAGAGCCCACTGACTTCCCCTCTCTTGCTCTTAGTGCTGTGTCCTCTCAACTCTTTTTTTTTTTTTTTTTTTTTTTGAAGCAATGGGTTCTCACTAGGTTGCCCAGGTTGGTCTCTATCTCCTGATCTTAAGCGATCCTCCCACCTCGACCTCCCAAAGTGCTGGGATTACAGGTGCAAGCCACCGCGCCTGGCCTGGACGCTTACATTTACTCTACAAACATCCTTAAACACCCTCAGCGTAGCAGCCCAGCGAGAGAGCGGGATGGGCCAGCGGTGGTATCAGATTCGAAGTCCAGGATGGCGGCCTCCAAGTCCTCGGAGGTCCTGTGGAGTAGGTGCCATCTGGGAAGGGGGCATTCAGGACCTCAGCTTGCCTGCCAGCTTCAAGGGGCCGTGTGGGGTGGAAGGAAGGATCCCTGTGGCCACCGCTTGGCCAGAAGCGGGCAGTGTGGGATGGAGAGAAGAAAGGGCTTTCACAGCCTTGCTACCCAGCAATGAGGCAGCTTCCTCCCGGCCCCACGGGCTTCCTTCCTTCTACAGCTAGTGGGGGGTAGCAGAGGCAGAAGGGATCCTGCTAATAATGTCCCCCAGAGTCCCGTGGTGATGGCAGGAGGTGGAGGAGGAAGGCCGGGGATATGCCGGAGGATGAGGCTGAGCCCAGAAGAGACCCTGTGTCGATCAGATTCTGCCCACAGACCATTTGTTTGTTTTGGGACAAGGTCCTGCTCTGTTACCCAGGCTGGAGTGCGATGGTGCGATCTTGGTTCACTGCAACCTCCACCTCCTGGGTTCAAGAGATTCTCCTGCCTTAGCCTCCCAAGTAGTTGAGACTACAGGTGCGTGCCACCACGCCCAGCCATTTTTTTTGTACTTTTAGTAAAGATGGGGTTTTGCCATGTTGGCCAGGCTGGTCTCAAACTCCTGGCCTCAAGTGATCTGCCTGCCTCAGTCTCCCAAAGTGTTGGGATTACAGGCGTGAGCCACTGTGCCGGCCCCACACCCCATTTGGAATTCATTCTGCTTGGGGGTGGGCAGTGGTGGTGGTGGGTGATGCATCTTGAGAAGGAAGCAGATGAAGACACCTCCTGCTTCTTCCACCCGCCTCACACGTCCTGGTGGGCCAATTTGGCCATCTCTGCCCACTGTTTCCTGTCTTGCATGAGTCTCATGTCACGTGGTCTCCTACTAGTGGACTTCAGTCTGCTACGTTGGACAGACACCTGTTCACGGCCAGCGCCAGGACCCAGAGTCAGCGTGTGTGTGTGTATATGTGTGTGTAAGGGGAGTGGGGCTTGAGCCACCACCACACTGACTGGCTCTGCAACTGAACATAATACTGATGTTCCATCTCCCAGGGCCTCAGTTTACCCATACATAGGGTTGATGGATTTAGCAAATACAAATCCAGGATGCCCCATTAAATTTGAATTTCAGATACACAGTGGCTTTTTTTAGTATAAGTATGTCTCATGCCATATTTGTGGCACACTTATACTAACAGATTATTCATGATGCTTATCTAAAACTCAAATTTAACTGGGCATCCTGGGTTGACCCTACCCATATGTAAAACAGGAGAGACAGGGAGGTATGAGTAAGATGTTCTCCAACTGGGCATGGTGGTTCATGCCTTTAACCCCAGCGCTTTGTGATGCTGAGATGGGAGGATCGCTTCAGGCCAGGAGTTCGAGACCAGCCTAGGCAACAGTATAGTGAGACCCTGTCTCTAAAAAATAAAAATAAAAAATGTGTTTTCTCTTTTTTTTTTTGTCGCCCAGGCTGGAGTGCAGTGACCGGATCACAGCTCACTGCAAGCTCCGCCTCCCGAGTTTACGCCATTCTCCTGCCTCAGCCTCCCAAGTAGCTGGGACTACAGGCGCCCGCCACCTCGCCCGGCTAGTTTTTTGCATTTTTTTAGTAGAGACGGGGTTTCACCGTGTTAGCCAGGATGGTCTCCATCTCCTGACCTCGTGATCCGCCCGTCTCGGCCTCCCAAAGTGCTGGGATTACAGGCTTGAGCCACCGCGCCCGGCCTAAAAAATGTGTTTTCTCTCATGAACACTCTTTGCTCCAGCTACACCCTGGACCTTTCAGGTCTACCTGAAAGTGGTCCAGGGGTATTTGTATCCCTTGCAGAGGAAGAGGAGAGCAGGGGGAAGATGGGAAGTAGGGTGCAGGATTCCGCTGTGGTCACAGGGCATCAAAGAGAAGAGGCAGAAGGAAGAAGTTCCTAGAGGCAGTGCAATCCTGGAGGGCTTTCTGAAGGAGGAAGATTTTTATGGTTACTTTGATGCTGGAAAGGAAGGGAAGTGGATTAGGGGGCCTCTGGTGGAGTGCTCCCTCCCCTTAATGGAAGTGGAGAGGCATGGAGGGTCTCCTCTTTCTTTTTTGAGAGAGAGAGTTTCACTTCTTAGCCTGGGCTAGAACGCAGTGGGTCCATCATGGCTCACTGCAACCTTGAACTCCTGGGCTAAAGTGATCGTTCTGCTTTAGCCTCTTGAGTAGCTGGGATCACTAACAGGCTCCAACACACCCAGCAAACTTTTGTTTGTTTTTGTAGAGACAGGGTCTCACCATGTTGCCCAGGCTGGCCTTGAACTCCTGGGTTCAAGCAACCCTCCTGACTTGGCCTCCCAAAGTGCTGGGATTACAGGTGTGAGCCACTGTGCCTGGCTGTGAAGATCAATATAAAGTATCTTCCCCTTCATGTGAAGAGTCTCTATACCTAGGGCAGAGCCCCTCTTCAACCCAACAAGTTACTATCACTTTTTTCTTTTTTTTTTTTTTTTTTTTTTTTTTTTTTTTTTTGAGACGGAGTCTTGCTCTGTCGCCCAGGCTGGAGTGCAGTGGCCGGATCTCAGCTCACTGCAAGCTCTGCCTCCCAGGTTTTCGCCATTCTCCTGCCTCAGCCTCCCGAGTAGCTGGGACTACAGGCGCCTGCCACCTCGCCCGGCTATTTTTTTTTTTGTATTTTTTAGTAGAGATGGGGTTTCACTGTGTTAGCCAGGATGGTCTCAATCTCCTGACCTCGTGATCCGCCCGTCTCGGCCTCCCAAAGTGCTGGGATTACAGGCTTGAGCCACCGCGCCCGGCCTCTTTTTTTTTTTTTTTTTTTTTGAGACAGAGTTTTGCTCTTGTTGCCCAGGCTGGAGTGCAGCGATCTTGGCTCACTGCAACCTCTGCCTCCCGGGTTTAAGCGATTCTCCTGCCTCAGCCTCCTAAGTAGCTGGGATTACAGGCGCCCACCACCACGCCTGGCTAATTTTTGTATTCTTAGTAGAGACGGGGTTTCTCCACGTTGACCATGCTGGTCTTGAACTCCTGACCTCAGATGATCCGTGTGCCTCGGCCTCCCAAAGTGTTGGGATTACAGGCATGAGCCACTGCGCCTGACCTCAGTATCACTTCTTCTTCTTTTTTTTTTTTTTTTTTTTTGAGACAGAGTCTTGCTCTGTTGCCCAGGCTGGAGTGCAGTGGCGCCATCTTGGCTCACTGCAAGCTCTGCCTCCTGGGTTCAAGCAATTCTCCTGCCTCAGCCTCCTAAGTAGCTGAGACTACAGGCACCGCCACCACGGCCGGCTAATTTTTTATATTTTTAGTAGAGGTGGGGTTTCAGCTTGTTAGCCAGGATGGTCTCAATCTCCTGACCTCACGATCTGCCTGCCCTGGCCTCCCAAAGTGCTGGGATTACAGGCGTGAGCCACCGTGCCCGGCCCCCCAGCATCACTTCCAACTAACGTTTACCAAACACTCACTACTTGCCAGGGTCCTGCCCATACCTACTAAGCCGTTATGGGGGTTAATAATTTAATCCCTTCCGCAACCAGATGAAGTGAGTGTGTTCCCCCCATTTTACAGATAAAGAGACAGAGGCACAGAGAGGTTGGGTCATTTGTCTGAGGTTCCTACCGTCGGTAAGTGACAGAGCTGGAATTTGAGCCCCGGTGTCCTGGCTCTCTGTACCTGCCGTGTGAAGATCCTGAGCTGGAAGCTGGAACTGAAGAAATGACATAAATGCTGTCCTTGCCCTCAGAGGACCTCTGGTCTAACAGTGGGGACGGGTTAGTCCCTAAGAACTCCAGTACAGGGCAGGCTGGCATCAGAGCTGTGAGGGAGTGTGCCACGAAAGAAGGACTGATTTGGTCTGTACGTGAGAGGAAGTAGAGGCTAGGATGAGAAGGATGAGTCAGTTCTTCAACAACCTTCAGCTTTAGGATCAGACATTGGGAGAAATAGCATTCCCTTCTTTTTTTTTTTTTTTTTTTTTTTTTTTTTGAGATGGAGTATTGCTCTGTCACCCAGGCCGGAGTGCGGTGGCGCAATCTCGGCTCACTGCAATCTCCACCTCCCAGCTTCAAGGGATTCTCCTGCCTCCGCCTCCTGAGTAGCTGGGATTATAGGCGTGTACCACCACCCAGCTAATTTCAGTATTTTTAGTAGAGACAGAGTTTCACCATGTTGGCTGGTCTCAAACTCCTGGTTCTCTCCCGCCCAACTGGGAGGAAGAGTGTTCTGGGGGAAGCTACGTCTTGAGCTAAGGCAGAAGAGGTGTGGAAATGCAGCATATGATTGGGGAATGGGCCAACCACAGTGGCTCACACGTGTAATCCTGGCACTTTGGTAGGCTGTCATGGGAGCATAGCTTGAACCGAGGAGTTCAAGACCAGCCTGGGCAACGTAGTGGGATTATACCTCCATAAAGAATAAAAATAAATAAATTAGCCAGGCATGGTGGTGCATGGCAGTAGTCCCAGCTACTTGGAAGGCTTAGGCGGGAGGATTGCTTGAGCCCAGGAGGTCGAGGCTGCAGTGAGTCGTGATCGTGCCACTGCATTCCTGCCTTGGTGACAGAGTGAGACCCTGTCTTGAAATAATAATAATAATAATTAATAATAATAATAATTATGAGTTTAAAAGCCCCCCAGAAAGTATATACTATATGATTCATTTACATAAAATTCAAGAAAATGTAGGGTAACCTGTAGTGACACAAAGCAGATTAGAAATTATTGTAATCCCAGCACTTTGGGAGGCCAAAAGTGTTTTTTTTTTGAGACGGAGTCTGGCTCTGTCGCCCAGGCTGGAGTGCAGTGGCCGGATCTCAGCTCACTGCAAGCTCCGCCTCCCGGGTTCTCGCCATTCTCCTGCCTCAGCCTCCCAAGTAGCTGGGACTACAGGCACCCGCCACCTCGCCCAGCTAGTTTTTTGTATTTTTTTATAGTAGAGATGGGGTTTCACCGTGTTAGCCAGGATGGTCTCAATCTCCTGACCTCGTGATCCGCCCGTCTCGGCCTCCCAAAGTGCTGGGATTACAGGCTTGAGCTACCGCGCCCGGCCGAGGTCAGGAGTTTGAGAGCAGCCTGGGCAACATAAAAAGACCCCATCTCCACTAAAAATACAAAAAAAATTAGTCAGGCATTGTGGCGCACACCTGTGGTGTCAGCTGCTTGGGAGGGTGAGGCATGAGGATCGCTTGAACCCTGGAGGAGGAGGTTGTAGTGAGTCAAGATCCCACCACTGCACTCCAGCCTGGGTGACAGAGCGAGACTGTCTTGAAAAAAAAAAAGTGAATCTTTGTGGGCCAGGTGCAGTGGTTTATACCTGTAATCCCAGCATTTTTGAGGCTGAGGTGGGTGGATCACCTGAGATCAGTTCAAGACCAGCCTGGCCCTGTCTCTACTAAAAATACAAAAATTAGTCAGGCGTGGTGGCAGGCACCTGTAATCCCAGCTACTCAAGAGGCTGAGGCAGGAGAATGACTCGAACTTGGGAGGTGGAGGTTGCAGTGAGCCATGATCACACCACTACATTCCAGCCTGGGCGACAGAGCAAGACTCTGCCTCAAAGAAAAAAAAAGTAAATCTTTGTGACCTTGATTGAGAAAATGGGTTTTTAGATAGGACACTAAAGCACAAGCAAGAGAAGAAAAAATAGATAAAATGGACTTCCCTGGCCGGGCATGGTGGCTCACACCTGTAATCCCAGCACTTTGGGAGGCCGAGGCAGGTGGATCACGCGGTCAGGAGATCGAGACCATCCTGGCTAACACGGTGAAATCTGGTCTCTACTAAAAAAATACAAAAAATTAGCCAGGCGTGGTGGTGGGCACTTGTAGTCCCAGCTACTCGGGAGGCTGAGGCAGGAGAATGGTGTGAACCCAGAAGGCGGAGCTTGCAGTGAGCTGAGATTGTGCCACTGCACTCCAGCCTGGGCAACAGTGCGAGACTCCATTTCAAAGAAAAGGACTTCACCAAAATAGAATAAAAAAACTTTTGTGCTTCAAAAGACATCATGAAGAGAATAAAGACAACCTACAGAGGGAAACAAAATTGCAAATCATATATCTGATAAAGGACTAGTTTCCCAGATATATAAAGAACTCTTATGATATAAAGATAGCCCAATGAAAACATGGGCAAATTGTATGATCATTGCAATGCTATTCACAATAACAAAAACATGTAATCAACCCAGGTGCCCATCAATGGTGCTTTGGATAAAGAAAATGTGGTATGGATACACCACAGAATACTACACAGCCATAAAAAGGAAGAAAAATCATGTCCTTTGCAGCAACATGAATGCAGTTGGAGGCCATTATCCTAAGCAAACTGACACAGAAAGAGAAAATAAAATACTGCATGTTCTCACTTGTAAGTGGGAGCTAAACATTGGGTATATATGAACACAAAGATGGTGTATTAGTCCATTTTCACACTGCTGATAAAGACATACCCAAGACTGGGTAATTTATACAGGAAAAAGGGTTTAATGGACTTACAGTTCCATGTAGCTAGGGAGGCCTCACAATCATGGCAGGAGGCAAGGAGAAGCAAGTCACGTCTTACGTGGATGGCAGCAGGCAAAGAGAGCTTTTCAGGGAAACTGCTATTTTTAAACATTGGATCTCCTGGGACTTATTCACTATCACAAAAACAGCAGGAGAAAGACCTGCCCCCATGATTCAATTACCTCCCACTAGGTCCCTCCCACAACAGGTGGCAATTCAAGATGAGATTTGGGTGAGGACACAGCCAAAACATATCAGATGGTAACAGTAGACACTGGGGACTATAGAGAGGAGAGAGAGGGAAACAAGGGCAGGAAAACTACCTGTTGGACACTGTGCTCAGTATCTGAGTTCAGTCATACTTCAAACCTCAGCACCATGCAATATACCTTGTAACAAATCTGCACATGTACCTTCTGATTCTAAAAGAAAAGTTGAGGCCGGGTGTGGTGGCTCACACCTGTAATCCCAGCACTTTTGGGTGGGTGGATCACTCAAGGTCAGGAGTTTGAGACCAGCTTGACAAACATGGTGAAACCGCATCTCTACTAAAAATACAAAAAAAAAAAAAAAAAATTAGGTAGGCCGGGCATGGTGGCTCACGCCTGTAATCCCAGCACTTTGGGAGGCCAAGGTGGGTGGATCACGAGGTCACGAGATCAAGACCATCCTGGCTAACACAGTGAGACCCTGTCTCTACTAAAAATACAAAAAATTAGCCGGGCGTGGTGGCAGGCGCCTGTAGTCCCAGCTACTCTGGAGGCTGAGGTAGGAGAATGGCATGAACTCAGGAGGCGGAGCTTGCAGTGAGCCGAGATGGCACCACTGCACTCCAACCTGGGCAACAAAGCGAGACTCCATCTCAAAAAAAAAAAAAAAAACAATTAGCTGGGTGTGGCGGTGTGCACCTGTAGTCCCAGCTACTCTGGAGGCTGAGGCAGGAGAATTGCTTGAACCAGGGAGGCAGAGGTTGCAGTGAGCCGAGATCGTGCTACTGCACTCCAGCCTGGTGACAGACAGAGTGAGACTCTGTCTCAAAAAAAAAAAAAAAAAAAAGAAAAGAAAAGTTGAGGCCGAGCGCAGTGGCTCATGCCTGTAATCCCAGCACTTTGGGAGGCCAAGGTGGGTGGATCACTTGAGGTCAGGAGTTCAAGACCAGCCTGACCACAATATGGTGAAACCCTGTCTCTAGTAAAAATACAAAAATTAACTGGGTGTGATGGCAGACACCTGTAATCCCAGCTACTCAGGAGGCTGAGGCAGGAGAATTGCTTGAACCCATGAGGTGGACGTTGCAGTGAGCCAAGATGGTGCCACTGCACTCCAGCCTGGGTAACAGAGTTAGACTCTGTCTCAAAAAAAAAGAAAAAAAGGTGAAAAAGGAAAAATAAAAACAGAGACAAAGAGTCTTTTTTTTTTTTTTTGAGACGGAGTCTCGCTCTGTCGCCCAGGCTGGAGTGCAGTGGCGCGATCTCGGCTCACTGCAAGCTCCCCCCTTGGGTTCATGCCATTCTCCTGCCTCAGCCTCCTGAGTAGCTGGGACTACAGGCGCCCGCCACCACACCCGGCTAATTTTTTGTATATTTAGTAGAGACAGGGTTTCACCGTGTTAGCCAGGATGGTCTCGATCTCCTGGCCTCGTGATCCGCCCGCCTCAGCCTCCCAAAGTGCAAAGTGCTGGGATTACAGGTGTGAGTCACCGTGGCCAGCTGAGGCAGAGTCTTAATACACATTTTTACAGAGAAGATCTACAAATGGCCAATAAGTACCATACAAGAAAAGATGCTTGATACCATTAGTCATCAGAGAAACACAAATCAAATTATGAGATGCCACTTCACACCCACTAGGGTGGCTATAATTAAAAACGACAGGAAGCAAGTGTTGGCAAAGAAATTGGAACCCTTGGCTGGGCGTGGTGGCTCAACCTGTAATCCCAGCCTTTTGGGAGGCTGATGTGGGAGGATCACTTGAGGCCAGGAGTTTGAGACTAGCCTGGGCAACATAGCAAGACCCCATTTCTACAAAAAAAAAAAAGTAAAAAATTAGGCATGGTGGTGCGCACCTGCAGTCCCAGCTACTCAGAAGGCTAAGGCGGGAGGATCACTTGAGCCCAGAAGGTTGAGGCTGCAGTGAGCCATGATCACACCACTACACCCCAGCCTGGGGGACAGAGAGAGACCCTGTCTCAAAAATAAAATAAAATAAAATTAAAATAAAATAAAATAAAATAAAATAAAGAAATTGGAACCCTTGTGCATTGCTAGTGTAAATGTAAAGTGGTACAGCTGCTTTGGAAAGCAGTCTGGCCTTTCCTCAAAAAGCTAAACATAGAGTTATCATATATTCACTCCTCAGTATATACCCAAGAGAAACGAAAACATATGTCACACAAAGATTTATATGCGAATGTTCATAGCATTATGCATAATAGCCCCAAAGTGGAAAAACCCCAATGTTCACCAACTGATGAGTGGGTAAACAACTTATGGTACATTCATTATAATAGAATATTATTCAGCCATAAAAAGCACAACAGACATACACAAAATATTATTTAGCCTTAAAAAGGAATGGCCGGGCGCGGTGGCTCAAGCCTGTAATCCCAGCACTTTGGGAGGCCGAGACGGGCGGATCACGAGGTCAGGAGATCGAGACCATCCTGGCGAACACGGTGAAACCCCGTCTCTACTAAAAATACAAAAAAAAACTAGCCGGGCGAGGTGGCGGGCACCTGTAGTCCCAGCTACTCCAGAGGCTGAGGCAGGAGAATGGCGTAAACCCGGGAGGCGGAGCTTGCAGTGAGCTGAGATCCGGCCACTGCACTCCAGCCTGGGCGACAGAGCCAGACTCCGTCTCAAAAAAAAAAAAAAAAAAAAAAAAAGGAATGAAGTTGGCCAGGTACAATGGTTCAGTCCTGTAATCTCAGCACTTTGGGAGGCTAAGGCAGGAGGATCACTTGAGGTCAGGAGTTCGAGACCAGCCTGACCAACATCTTGAAACCCCATCTCTACTAAAAATACAAAAATTAGCTGGGCGTGGTGGTGCCCGCCTGTAATCCCAGCTACTCGGGAGGCTGAGGCAGGAGAATCGCTTGAACCAGGGAGGAGGAGGTTGCAGTGAGCCGAGATCATGCCACTGAACTCCAGCCTGGGCAACAAAACAATACTGTCTCAAAATAAATTAAATTAAATTAAATTAAATTAAATTAAATTAAATTAAAAATTAGCCAGGGGCCGGACACGATGGTTCATGCCTGTAACCCCAGCACTTTGGGAGGCCGAGGAGGGAGAATCACGTGGTCAGGAGGTCGAGACCAGCCTGTCCAACTGGTGAAACCCTGTTTCTACTAAAAATAAAAAAAAAATAAAAAAAAAAAAAAAAAAAAAAAAAAACTTGGCCAGGTTGGTGGCACCCGGCTGTAATCCCAGCTACTCAGAAGGCTGAGGCAGGAGAATCGCTTGAACCCGGGAGGAAGAGGTTGCAACGAGCCAAGATCACACCACTGCATTCCAGCCTGGGTGACAGAGCAAGACTTCATCTCAAAAAAAAAAAAAAAAAATTAGCCAGGCATGGTAGCATGTCTGTGGTCCCAGTGACTGGGGAAGCTGAGGCAGGAGAATTGCTTGAGCCCAGGAGATTGAAGCTGCAGTGAGCTGTGATCTTGATGCTGGACTCCAGTCTGGACGACACAGCGAGACTCCATCTCAAAAGAAAAAACATTATACTGAATGAAATAATCCAGTCACAAAAGAAAAAATACAATATGAGTCCATTTATATGCAGTACCTGGAGTAATGAAATTCTTAGAGACAGAAAGTAGAATGGTGCGTGCCAGGGGCTGTGGGGAAGAGGAATGAGGAGTGAGCATCTCATGGGCATGGAGTTTCAGTTTGGGAAGGTGAGGAAAATTCTGGAAGGTGGATGATGGTGACGGTTGCACAACAATGTGAATATACTTAATGCTACTGCACTATTCATTTAAGTGGTTTAAATGATACATTTTATGTTACATATATTTTACCACAATAAAAAAAATCAAAAGGAATTAGGTACGGATAATGCTGCAATGTGAATGAATCTTGAAAACATTATGCTGAATAAAAGCAGCCAGCCACTGGCAGGGCACCGTGGCTCACACCTGTAATCTCAGCACTTTGGGGGACCGAGGCTGGAGAATCATGGGGTCAGGAGTTCGAGACCAGCCTGGCCAACATGGAGAAATCTCGTCTCTACTGAAAATACAAAAAGTAGCCGGGTATAGTGGCGGGCGCCTGTAATCCCAGCTACTTGGGAGGCTGAGGCAGGAGAATTGTTTGAACCCAGGAGGTAGAGGTTGCAGTGAGCCAAGATTGCGCCATTGCACTCCAGCCTGGGTGACAAGAGCAAGACTCTGTCTCAAAAAAAAAAAAAAAAAAAGGCCAGTCACAAAAGACCATATATGATTCCATTTATAGGAAATGTGCAGGATAGGCCAATCTATAGAGAAAGAAAGTAGATTTGTGGTTGCCAGGGCTAGGTGGGGCAGGCTTGGGGGCAAATGCAGAGTCACTGTTAAGATCTCAGCTCGGCCGGGCGCGGTGGCTCAAGCCTGTAATCCCAGCACTTTGGGAGGCCGAGACGGGCGGATCACGAGGTCAGGAGATCGAGACCATCCTGGCTAACACGGTGAAACCCCGTCTCTACTAAAAATACAAAAAACTAGCCGGGCGAGGTGGCGGGCGCCTGTAGTCCCAGCTACTCAGGAGGCTGAGGCAGGAGAATGGCGTAAACCCGGGAGGCGGAGCTTGCAGTGAGCTGAGATCTGGCCACTGCACTCCAGCCTGGGCGACAGAGCCAGACTCCGTCTCAAAAAAAAAAAAAAAAAAAAAGATCTCAGCTCAGCCGGGCACGGTGGCTCAAGCCTGTAATCCCAGCACTTTGGGAGGCCGAGACGGGTGGATCACGAGGTCAGGAGATCGAGACCATCCTGGCTAACACGGTGAAACCCCGTCTCTACTAAAAAAATACAAAAAAATTAGCTGGGCGAGGTGGCGGGCACCTGTAGTCCCAGCTACTTGGGAGGCTGAGGCAGGAGAATGGCGGGAACCCGGGAGGCGGAGCTTGCAGTGAGGCGAGATCGCGCCACTGCACTCCAGCCTGGGCGACAGAGCGAGACTCTATCTCAAAAAAAAAAAAAAAAAAAAAAAAAGAGCTCACTGCAACCTCCACCTCCCAGGTTCAAGCGATTCTCCTGCCTCAGCTTCACCAGTAGCTGGGATTACACGTGCCCACCACCAGGCCCAGCTAATTTTTTTTTTTTTTTTTTGAGACTGAGTCTTGCTCTGTCACCCAGGCTGGAATGCAGTGGCCGGATCTCAGCTCACTGCAAGCTCCGCCTCCAGGGTTTACGCCATTCTCCTGCCTCAGCCTCCCCAGCAGCTGAGACTACAGGCGCAAGCCACCACACCCGGCTAATTTTTTTTGTATTTTTAGTAGAGGGGGGTTTCACCGTGTTAGCCAGGATGGTCTCGATCTCCTGACCTTGTGATCCGCCCACCTCGGCCTCCCAAAGTGTTGGGATTACAGGCGTGAGCCACTGTGCCCAGCTAATGCCTGGCTAATTTTTGCATTTTTAGTAGAGATGGGGTTTTACCATGTTGGCCAGGCTGGTCTCAAACTCCTGACCTCACGTGATCCATTCGTCTTGGCCTCCTAAAGCGCTGAGATTACAGCTGTGAGCTGCCAGGGTACGAGGTTTCTTTTGGGGGAGATGAGAATGTTCTACGATTGATTGTGCCAACAGGGCACCATGGCTCATGCCTGTAATCCTAGCACTTTGGGAGGCTGAGAGGGGAGGATTGCTTGAGCCCAGGAGTTCGAGACCAGCCTGGCCAACACAGTGAGACCCTGTCTCTAAGAAGAAAAAAATCAAACCATCAATGCCATTAAAGTTCCCAGAGTCTCTCTGCTAACTCCAAAGCCCTTCCATCAGACAGCTACACTTCCTGAATTTCATGTTTATTGTTTCCAAACTTTCACTCTGTATGTATCTCCAAGCAACATAAAATATAGTTTTGCCTGTTTCTTTTCTTTTCTAGACAGGGTTTCGCTCGGTCACCCAGGCTGGACTATAGTGGCGGGATCACAGCTCACTGCACCCTCGATGTCTCTAGCTCAAGCAATCCTCCTGCCTCAGCCTCTCAAGTGTTGAGATTACAGATGTGAGCCAGTAGACTGGGCAGTTTGACTTGCTTGCTTTCTCCTTCTTTCTTCCTTTCTTTCTCTTCCTTCCTTCCTTCCTTCCCTCCCTCCCTCCCTCCCTCCCTCCCTCCTTCCTTCCTTCCTTCCTTCCTTCCTTCTTTCCTCCCTCCCTCCCTCCTTTCCTCCCTCCCTCCCTCCTTTCCTCCCTCCCTCCCGTCTCTTTTTCTTTCTCTCTTTTTATCTCTCTCTTTCTTTCTTTTTTCTTTCTTTCTCCCTCTCTCTCTTCCTCCCCTCCCCTCCCTCCCTTCTCTCTTTCTCCCTCTCTCTCTCCCTCCCTCCCTCTCTCTTTCTCTTTCTTTCTTTCTCTCTTTCTCTCTCTCTCTCCCTCCCTCCCTCCCTCTCTCTCTCTCTCTCCCTTTCCTCCTCTCTCTCTCTCTTTCCTTCTTGGATGGAGTCTGACACTCTGTCACTCAGGCTGGAGTGCAGTGATGCAATCTCGGCTCACTGCAACCTCCGCCCCCCGGGTTCAAGCAATTCTCCTGCCTCAGCCTCCCAAGTAGCTGGGACGACGGGTGCGTGCCACCACACCTGGCTAATGTTTTGTATTTTTAGTAGAAACAGGGTTTCACCTTGTTAGTCAGGCTGGTCTTGGACGACGGGCGCGTGCCACCACACCTGGCTAATGTTTTGTATTTTTAGTAGAAACGGGGTTTCACCTTGTTAGTCAGGCTGGTCTTGAACTCTTGACCTCGTGATCTGCCTGCCTCGGCCTCCCAAAGTATTGTGATTACAGGCGTGAGCCACCACACCTGGCCAATTTTGCCTGTTCCTAAGCTTTATATAAACAGTAGTATAATGAATATATTTTTCTGCTGCTTCCCTTTTTCACTCAGTGTTGTCTGAGAGTCATTCAAATTCACATGCGTGGATGTGTTTTCTCATTTTTGTTGCTGTGTAGTATGAAGTACTCCACTGTATGAAGAAGACACGCTGGTGCCTTTGCCATTCTCCTATGGTTGGACATTTGGATTGTTTCCAGGTTTTGTGGTTACTACAAATAACACAGGCAGGGCGCGCTGGCTCACACCTGTAATTCCAGCACTGTGGGAGGCT
Organism: Chlorocebus sabaeus; assembly: GCF_047675955.1. NCBI lineage: Eukaryota > Metazoa > Chordata > Mammalia > Primates > Cercopithecidae > Chlorocebus > Chlorocebus sabaeus. The sequence goes on along the minus strand of NC_132931.1, from coordinate 8,821,761 downwards.
GAGGTGAGCGGATCCCCTGAGGTCAGGAGTTGGAGACCAGCCTGGCCAACATGGGGAAACCCTGTCTCTACTAAAAATACAAAAATTAGCTGGGCATGGTGGCGGGTGCCTGTAATCCCAGCTACTTAGAAGGCTGAGGCACGAGAATCGCTTGAACCCGGGAGGTGGAGGTTGTAATGAGCCAAGATCGTGCCACCACACACTCAGCCTGGGTGACAGAGCAAAACTCTGTCTCAAAAATAAAAGACAAATAATAATAATAATGATAATAATAATAATTCTTCCTGTCCCTGCCTCCTAGTCCAAGAGGGAAAGATTTTGTGGAAGTTCATATTAATTTCCTATAGCCACTGTAGCAAATTCACACAAAATCAGCGGCTTTAGACAATTCAAATGTGTCATCTTATAGTTCTGGATGTCAGGAGCCCAAAATGGTTGTTTGTTTGTTTTGAGACAGAGTCTAACTCTGCCACCCAGGCTGGAGTGCAGTGGCACAATCTCGGCTCACTGCAACCTCCACCTCCCGGGTTCAAGCCATTCTTGTGCCTCAGCCTTTCGAGTAGCTGGGATTATGGGTGTGCACCACCACACCCAGCTAATTTTTGTATTTTTAGTAGAGATGGAGTCTCACCATGTTGGCCACGCTGGTCTCAAACTCCTAAGCTCAAGTGATCTGCCTGCCTCCGCCTCCCAAAATGCTGGGATTACAGATGTGAACCACCATGCCCTGCCCCAAATGGGCTTTATTCAGCTAAAATCAAGGTGTCCTCCTGGAGTCCCCAAGGGCCGAGTCCATTCCCTTGCCTTTTTCTGCTTCCAGAGGTTGCCTGCATTCCTTGGCTTATGGCTTCTTTCTTCATCTTCAAAGCCACCAAGGTAGTGTCTTCCAGTTTCTCTCTGACTCTGACCCTCTGCTTCCACTATCAGATTTCCTTCTCGGATTCTGACCCTCCTTCCTCCCTCTTATAAGAACCCTTGTGATTACATTGGGTCCAACTTGGTGATCTAGGATGCTCACTGCATCTCAAGAATCTTGTTTTTTTTTTTGAGTCAGGGTCTTGCTCTGTTGCCCAGGCTGGAGTGCAGTGGCACTATCAGAGCTCACGGTAGCATCTAACTCCTGAAACCAAGTGATCCTTCTGCCTCAGCCTCCTGAGTAGCTGGGACTACAGGCATGCACCACCATATCTGGCTACTTACAAAAAATTTTGTTTGTAGAGATGGGGGTCTCACTATGTTGTCCAGGCTGGTCTTGAACTCTTGGGGTCAAGTGATCCTTCTGCCTTAGCCTCCCAAAGTGCTGGGATTACACACGTGAGCCACCAACCCTGGCCCACCTCAAGATTCTTTTTTTTTTTTTTTTTGAGACGGAGTCTTGCTCTGTCACCCAGGCTGGAGTGCAGTGGCGCGATCTCGGCTCACTGCAAGCTCCCCCCTTGGGTTCATGCCATTCTCCTGCCTCAGCCTCCTGAGTAGCTGGGACTACAGGCGCCTGCCACCATGCCCAGCTATTTTTTTTTTTTTTGTATTTTTAGTAGAGATGGGGTTTCACCATGTTAGCCAGGATGGTCTCGATCTCCTGACCTCGTGATCCGCCTGCCTTGGCCTCCCAAAGTGCTGGGATTACAGGCATGAGCCACCGTGACCAGCATTTTTTTTTTTTTTTAATTTTAGAAATGGAGACTTGCTCTGTTGCCCAGGCTGGAGTGAGTGGTGCCATCTCGGCTCACTGAAGCTCTGCCTCCCAGGTTCAAGCAATTCTCCTGCCTCAGCCTCCCAACCATCTCAAAATTCTTTTTTTCTTTTCTTCTCCCCCCCTCCTTTTTTTTTTTTTCTTGAGATGGAGTTTCGCTTTTGTTGCCCAAGCTGGAGTGCAATGGCATGATCTCGGCTCGCTGCAACCTCCGCCTCCCAGGTTCAAGCGAGCCTCCTGCCTCAGCCTCCCAAGTAGCTGGGATTACAGGCATGCACCACCACGCCTGGGTAATTTTGTATTTTTAGTAGAGACGAGGTTTCTCCATGTTGGTCAGGCTGGTCTCAAACTCCCAACCTCAGGTGATCCGCCTGCTTCGGCCTCCCAAAGTGCTGGGATTATAGATGTGAGTCACCATGCCTGGCCAAGATTCTTAACTCAACTGCATTTGTAGAGTCCCTGTTGCCATGTAAGGTAACATATTTACAGGTTCCAGGGTTACCATGGGGATGTCTTCTGGGACAAGGGGGAATTACTGGATCTACCACAGAGGGAAACAAATGAGTAGGTGTGACATGAGCATCTTTGAATTACCCAGGTGGTTAAAGTGTTCTCCAAACGGAACTGATTCTGTCTTCCACTAACATTACATAAGAGTTCCTGGTTCTCCCTTTCCTCACCAACACTTGATGTTACTGGACTCTTTTTTTTTTTTTTTTTTTTTTTTTTTTTGAGGCGGAGTTTTGCTCTGTCGCCCAGGCTGGAGTGCAGTGGCCGGATCTCAGCTCACTGCAAGCTCCGCCTCCTGGGTTCACGCCATTCTCCTGCCTCGAGACTCCCGAGTAGCTGGGACTACAGGCGCCCACCACCTCGCCCGGCTAGATTTTTGTATTTTTTAGTAGAGACGGGGTTTCACCGGGTTAGCCAGGATGGTCTTGATCTCCTGACCTCGTGATCTGCCCGTCTCGGCCTCCCAAAGTGCTGGGATTACAGGCTTGAGCCACCGCGCCCGGCCTGTTACTGGACTTTTTAATTTGTGCCAACCTAACAGCTATTAAATGTCTGAGCTCTGAATTCTATGTGATCAAAAAGAGAAGGGTGGCCCATGGTATTGAACGTGAAAAAGCAGAGCCCTAGCAGTAAGAAGGTGGTGGGTAACCTTGGCTAGAGGGATGCACTTGAAATGGTGGGAGGGAGTGAAATTAGACTGAGCCACAGATCAAGGGGGAGTGGTGAGAAAAATGGACAGAGGAAGTGCAGGGTGTAGAGGGTACTTTCAAAATGTTGGGTGGGGAGAGAAAGGGAAGTCTAAAGGCAGAAATTACTGGTAAAAGAGACAGAGAGAGAGAGTGAGAGAGAGAGACAGACAGACAGACATTCATTACTAGTGTAGTGGAACAAAGCATTTTTTTGGTTTGTTTTTTAAGATGGACTCTTGCTCTGTCATCCAGGCTGAAATGTGGTGGCACAATCTTGGCTCACTGCAGCCTCCACCTGCTGAGTTCAAGCAATTCTCCTGCCTCAGCCTCCCAAGTAGCTGGGACTACAGGTGTGAGCCACCACGCCCGGCTAATTTTTGTAGTTTTAGTAGAGACAGGGTTTCACCATCTTGGCCAGGCTGGTCTTGAACTCCTGACCTCAGGTGATTCACCTCCCTTTGGCCTCCCAAAGTGCTGAAATTATAGGCGTGAGCCACGGTGCCCCTCCCAAGGCATCTTAAAGGAGTGAAGGAGACAGGTGAAAGTGACACCCACAGCAAGGGTACCTGGGTTGGCTTTGGTATGAAGACAGGTTGCCCTTCTTGGAGGCAGTAGGGAAGGAAGGGCTCTGGACAGAGACAAAGAACATGCAGCCAGGCGTGGTGGCTCATACCTGTAATCCCAGCACTTTGGGAGACCATGGTGCGAGGATCACTTGAGTCCAGGAGTTCAAGACCAGCCTGGATAATATAGCAAGTTCATATTGCTACAAAAAAAATATTAGCTGGGCACAGTGGCGCAGGCCCGTAGTTCCAGCTACTGGGGAGGCTGAGGTGGGAGGATCCTTTGAGCCCAGGAGTTCGAGGCTACACTGAGCTATGAACGAGCCACTGCATTCTTGCCTGGACAACACAATGAGACTATGTCTCAAAAAAAAAAAAAAAAAAAAAAAAAGGCAAAGATATGGCGACAGGAACTGGCAGGAGAGTTATCTGCTGAGGGGCAGGAGGGAGCTTGGGTGTCTGAGGAGTATAGGGAAGGTTTACAGGGGGAATTGCTGTGGGGTATTGAGGCTGAACAAGGGGAGATCAGCGAGAAAGAGGGGGCAAGCAAGAAAGAGGTAGGAGCCTCCCATTGGAGCTGACCACTGCCTTTTAGGTTGAAGAAGGCTTGTAACACAAAGTGGGAGGGGCCGAGGGAGGGCTGGATAGAGGGAGTATCTAGGGTACCCCTGAACACTTAGTGAACACAATGGGCCCTGAGGAGGCAGAGCAAATCGGGGAGCTCAGAAAGGCTTACCAGAGGACGTGACTTTTGAGCTGGGCTTCAAAGGTTCAATAGGAGTTCTGAAATTGAAGAAGAAAATAATGGAACCAAAGAGAAGTCCACAGGCAAGGTAAGGGCTGAAAGAAATGGTGAAGGGGGCCAGGCACGGTTGCTCACGCCTGTAATTCCAACACTTTGGGACGCCGAGGTGGGTGGATCACTTGAGGTCAGGAGTTCAAGACCAACCTGGCCATCATGGTGAAAACCCCGTCTCTACTAAAAACACACACAAAAAGGCCGCGTGCGGTGGCTCACGCCTATAATCCCAGCACTTTGGGAGGCCGAGGTGGGTGGATCACGAGGTCAGGAGATCGAGACCACCCTGGCTAACATGGTGAAACCCTGTCTCTACTAAAAATACGAAAACTTAGCCGGGCATGGTGGCAGATGCCTGTAGTCCCAGCTACTCGGGAGGCTGAGGCAGGAGAATGGCGTGAACCTGGGAGGCAGAGCTTGTAGTGAGCTGAGATCGTGCCACTGCACTCCAGCCTGGGTGACAGAGTGAGACTCTATCTCAAAAAAAAAAAAAAAAAAAAAAAAATTACCTGGGCATGGTGGTGCATGCCTGTGATCCCAGCTACTCCGGAGGCTTAGACAGGAGAATTGTTTGAACCTGGGCGGCAGAAGTTGCAGTGAGCTGAGATCACGCCACTGACTCCAGCCTGGGTGACAGAGGGAGACTGTCTAAAAAGAAACAGTGAAGGGACTGTGTGAGTCCAGAGGAAAAGAAATAACCCCCTAGCCTGGGAAGGTAGAGACGGTTTCCTGGAAGTGGTGATATTCCAGATGAGTCTTGAAGGGGAAAACCAATTTTAGTGATCATAAAAATGTAGAAATGTTTTTAAAAAATGTAGACTTTTATGGTCTGTCAACAAGCCTGTCCTGCTGTTTCTCCCAGACATTGGCACCATGCCTGCCCACCGTGCTATGGCTAGATGGAGACGGTCCTTGCTCAGCTCTTCCCGCCCCTATGCCTTGGCGTATGGATTTCTGTTTGCTTTCATTATTTTCTCCTTCAACTTCAGAACTCCTCTTCAACCTCTGAAACCCAGCTCAAATGCCACCTCCTCTGGTAAGCCTTCCTAATCGCCCTTTGTACTTCTGTAGCAGTGTATTAAGGTTGAACAAGCTCAGTTGTCGTTTTTGTTTTTTGAGACGGGTCTCACTCTGTTTCCCAGGCTGGAGTGCAGTGGCAAAATCATAGGTCACTGCAGCCCCAACCTCCTGGGCTCAAGTGGTCTTCCAGCCTCAGCCTCCTGAGGAGCTGGGGCTACAGGCATGAGCCACCACGGCCAGCTAATTTATTTTTTATTTTTTGGCAGAGACGGAGGTCTTACTATGTTGCCCAGACTGGGTCACTCATTGTCTGACTTAATTTCTGAGTGTCTATTTCCTGAAATGGGGACAATGGCTAAGCCTATTTGTAAAGACAAGGTACAGGACATACCGGGGATCACATGGGAATCACAAAGCTATCACGGGGTGACACCTGCCATTTGTCTTATACTAGAGTTATCTGAGTGGGAATGGGACTCTGCCTTAATCCATGAACTCCCTGAGGGCAGGGACAATGTCCCCACAGGGCCTAGCCCAGTGTTCAGCGCAGAGCAGCATCGTATGCTCTGTGGACAGTGTACAAATGAGAAGAAATGGGACTGTATCATTTACCTGTAATGTGACTTTGGGGAGACGACATCATCTCTTTTTTTCTTTTTTTTCTTTGAGACGGAGCATGGAGTCTCACTCGGTTGCCCAGGCTGGAGTGCAGTGGTGTGATCTCAGCTTACTGCAACCTCCGCCTCCCACGTTCAAGTGATTCTCCTGCCTCAGCCATCCGAGTAGCTGGAATTACAGGCGCCCCACCATGCCTGGCTAATTTTTGTTGGTCAGGCTGGTCTCAAACTTCTGACCTCAAATGATCCACCCGCCTCGGACTCCTAAAGTGCTGGGATTACAGGCGTGAGCTGTAATCTATGATGTTTCTGTATCTCTAAAATAACGCATAGTGGATATTGACCTACTACGTGTATTCATTATAACATTGCTAGCCATATCACTATCCCTCAGCATTTTAATTTTATTTTTATAGAGATGGGGCCTTGTTGTGTTGCCCAGGCTGGTCTCAAAACTGAGCTCAAGCAATCTCCCACCTCTGCCTCCCGAGTAGCTAGGACTACAGACCCATGCCACCATGTCCGGATACTTGTTAAAAACATTTTAATACTTTTTAAAACTGTTCTTTTCACTCTTTTGACAATTAAAAAAAAAATTTTTTTTTTAATAGAGACGGGGATCTTGTTATGTTGCCCAGGCTGGTCTCAAACTCCTGGCCTCAAGCGATCCTCCCTTCTCGGTCTCCCAAATCGCTGGAATTACAGGAGAGAGCCACCGCGCCCAGCCAGCACTCAGCGCTCACCATCAAAAATCCCACTTTACAGAAGAGAAAACTGAGGCTTGGGGAGGGCTGCAAGGCAGGAGCTCCTGGCGCCCGGCCAAAGTCAGAAAATTGTTGTTGCCATCGGAGGGGAAAATGTGCACGGGATCTGCAAATTGTATCCGTCCGGGGTGGGAGAGTCCGTGCCTGGGGGCGTGGTGAGCCAGGGCCAGGTGCTGGGGCGCAGAGTAGGGCGGCTCAGATTCAGGGAGGGGCGGGGAGATCCGGCTGCGGGGAGATCCTGGGGTGCGGGAAGCGCGGCCCGGCGTGGCGCGGCCGGGGCGGGGAGGGGTGCGGCCCGCCCCCTCCCTGCCCCACCCCCAGCCCCGGCGCCGCGGCTCCTTTAAGAGCGGGCGGGGCGCCCCCTGGCGGCGGAGCGGCGCGTGCGACCGGAGCCGGAGCGGATCCCGGAGCCGGAGCGGAGCGGAGCGGAGCCGGGGCGGAGCGGGCCGAGCGGGCCGAGCCAGCAGCCGAGCTGGGGGCGCGGGCGGGCGGCATGTACCGGGCCCGGGCGGCGCGGGCGGGGCCGGAGCCCGGCAGCCCGGGGCGCTTTGGGATCCTCAGCACCGGGCAGCTCCGGGACCTGCTTCAGGATGAGCCCAAGCTGGACCGGATCGTGCGGCTCAGCAGGAAGGTAGCGCGGGGGGCGCGGGCGGGGGGCGCGGGGGACGGGCAGCGGCCTGCGGGACCTGCCGCCCGAGCGAAGGGCCGCGCCTGCCGGGCCGCGGGGCCGCCCGTGGGCGCGGAGCTTGGCACGTACGAGTGGGCCCCGCGAAGCCCCCCCCCGGGGGAGGGGGCGTTTGGAGCTGGCCTGGGGCGGGTGGGGCGCCGGGGACCGGGGGGGGCACCTGTGCACCCCCGGGATGGCCGCGAGGCGTGTCCTACAGCGGATGCTCCGGGGAGGTGTGTTCCGGGGGGCTGTGTTCTGGGGGGCCCTGGCTCGCACACCCACGTTCTGTAAGGGCCAGAAAGAGGAGGCGCCTTCCACTGGGAGAACTCGGGGCCTGTTTGATACCTGGAGGGGCTGCTGGGGGGTCTACGCATTCTGGGGGCGCAAGAGGGGGCTTTGTGCCTGGCGCTGGGGAGGGGTGGTGGAAGCTGCCGTGTGTATTGCATAGGCCACCGTAAGAGAAAGTTGTATATTTCACGGGAGATAGGCCCGGGCTGGTTGTCTGTGGGGGCAGAAAGGGAAAGTGTGTGTTGAAAGCAGGCGGGCGAAGAGGGGCTTGTGCATCCCACAGGGGACAGATGGAGGGGAGTGCGTTCTCCAGGGGCAGGGAGGGGAGGCTGGGCCCTGCTAGAGACAAGGAAAAAGCCTTCTCCAGGGCCAGGGGCTGCTGTAAGCCCGGTGCAGGGAGGAAAAGGGGGTGTGTATTCCTTGGGGTGTGAGAATTCCACTGGAGGCAGAGGATGGGGTGGGAAGGGAAGAGAGGGTGACCCGAGGGGGTGCTGTGAGGGGACGGGGTGCAGACACCCCTCTGGAGAGGATGAGCAGGGGGTGGGAGTGTTTTCGGTGCAAACACCTGAGGAGGAAGCAGACAAAGGCCTGGAGTGAGAGGGAAGCTGTCCATGCATGGAAAATGGGGCAGAGGAGGGAGGGGCACTCCTCCGGGACCTGAGCAGACATATTAATTGAAAAATTAAAAATTAACTAACATTTGTAGAGGCCTTTATAGTTTTCCTCACTTAAGTCTCGCAACAACCCTTAAGGTGGATGTTTTTAACTCGATTTGTAAAAGAGGAAACTGAGGCCAGAGAGGGAGCTCAGGGCAGAGCCGGTTCTGCTCCTGGCCTGTCGCCGTCCCTTCACCTGTTGGGTTCGCCACCCTGTAGGCTGGGGCCTGACAGGTGCCTTTGGCCTGGCCCGCAGGCACGGTCACCCAGTAGGGTGGACGGGGCAGATCCCTGGAGCGGGCCTCTTAGCTCCTCTCTGCCCGCAGTTCCAGGGCCTGCAGCTGGAGCGTGAGGCCTGCCTGGCCTCCAACTATGCACTGGCCAAGGAGAACCTGGCCTTGCGGCCCCGCCTGGAGATGGGCCGAGCTGCCCTGGCCATCAAATACCAGGAGCTTCGCGAGGTGGCCGAGAACTGTGCCGACAAGCTGCAACGACTGGGTGAGGGCATGTCTGGGAGAACCACCTGGGGCTGGTGGGGGCAGCTGGCCATCCGGTGGGTTGGCCTTGGGAAGTGCCAGGCTCTGATGGATGGGACTTGGGCGGACCTGCTCCTGGCCTCCTGGGCAATAGAGTTGAAGTGAGAAGAAATGGGGAGGGTTGGGTGGGAGAGAGGGGACCCAATACCCAGGGTCCCCCTGAGGTGCTGTGGGGGACAAAGCCTCCCCTGTCTCTTTTGCACTAGGATGAGGGGCAGAACGTTGGTAGGGGCCGTATCCACAAAGCAGTCACATGGGCATGGTACAGATGAGGAAACTTAAGGCTCAGACCAGAGGAAAGGGGAATGTAGAATCACATGGGGTCAACGGGAGAGTGCAAGCTCGGGGCCCTGGCCTGTCACTTTGTCCCTCTGTGGCCCTCAGAGGAGAGCATGCATCGCTGGAGTCCCCACTGCGCGCTGGGCTGGCTGCAGGCTGAGCTAGAAGAGGCGGAGCAGGAGGCAGAGGTGAGGGGAGGGGTGGCTGGGGCTGGGGGCCAAGAGGGAGATCCATTCTCTGCCACCCCCCGGCTCATTCTTACACCTCAGGCTGGGGAGCCCCTCCTCTGGGAAGCCCCCCCTGAATGCCTGGCCCATAGGAGAGCCTAGCATTGCTGTCCGCCAGCACTGGATAGCCAGCAGGGCTCACTTTCCTACCTGTGAATTATTTTTCGGGCTCCCCTGTGACTGGGCCAGGGCAGCGTGGATCTGGGGCTGCAGAGGAGCTGGGGCAGACTTTGTGCTGGGTTGGGAGTGTACCGCTCAGTGAGCTGAAGGTGGCGGGCCCCCGAAGGACATGTTAAGTCTATACTTCACATGTGTCCCTGCCTCTGCTCCTGCCTCATTGCTGACCCAGGTTTGGTGATGGCATCCTTATTTTTGAAGTTAGGGCTGAGCGAGGTGGCTCACGCCTGTAATCCCAGCACTTTGGGAGACTGAGGTAGGCGGATCACCTAAGATCAGGAGTTCGAGACCAGCCTGAGCAACATGGCAAAACCCCGTCTCTACTAAAAATACAAAAAAAATTCGCCGGGCGTGGTGGTGCATGCCTGTCATCTCAGCTACTTGGGAGGCTGAGGCAGGAGAATTGCTTGAACCCGAGAGGCGGAGGTTGCAGTGAGCCTTGATCACGCCACTGCACTCCAGCCTGGGCCACAGTGAGACTGTCTCAGAGAAAAAAAAAAGTAGTTAGGAGGACATTGGTCTGCAGTTCACTCAGCAAGTGGTCAGAGGCAGGCCCAGGCTAGAAGGCAGGTGCCCTGTCCCCCAGCTCAGGGGTGATCTCCATGGGGAGGGCCTCAGAGTGGGAAGGAGTGAGGACCAGTCTCCAGTCTGTGGTCGTGCCCTTCCCAAGCCCTCCCTTCCCTCCCGGCCCAGGAGCAGATGGAGCAGCTGCTGCTGGGGGAGCAAAGCCTGGAGGCCTTCCTGCCTGCCTTCCAGCGTGGCCGCGCCCTGGCCCACCTGAGGCGGACACAGGCGGAGAAGCTGCAGGAGCTGCTGCGGCGTCGGGAGCGCTCTGCCCAGCCGGCCCCCACCTCGGCTGCTGATCCCCCCAAATCCTTCCCGGCTGCAGCTGTCCTGCCCACTGGGGCCGCCCGGGGGCCACCAGCAGTACCCCGGAGCCTGCCCCCCTTGGACTCCCGCCCAGTACCCCCATTGAAGGGCTCCCCCGGGTGCCCCCTCGGCCCGGCCCCTCTGCTGAGCCCTCGGCCCTCGCAGCCAGAGCCCCCCCACCGGTAGGATCCAGGGTGTGGCCCCCCAGTGGGGGGGCCTAGACAAACTTGATGCGTGGCTCCTCCTCCTCCCCCACTGCCTGGGTGGGGGGAGGGGCAGGCCCCTCCCCCTGGCCTCAGGCAGGCCCTGGCCCTGGAGGCTGAGCTGGGGAGGAGGGCCCCTGGAAGAGGCCAGAGACGGGGCTGGGGGTGGGTGGGCAGGGCCGTATGCCTCTGGCGCTGAAGACACCCTGCCTTTTTTGTTTCCCTGCCCCGGGGCCTCCAAGGTGATGGACCAGCCCCATGAAAGAACTTGACTCACCT